>NC_044308.2:82786303-83076303 GCF_007474595.2 Lynx canadensis
AAGCCTGAAGGATGAATGGAGCATTAGACTAGAAGTAATAAGGTTGTGCCTGACTTACCTCAGAATTTGTAGCAGATGTTACAAATGTCATAACATGAAATTTTGGGATCAGGCTTGGGAAAAAAATCAAGATAACAGATGTGGACCTCTTCCTTTTACCATCAAGTGCTGACCTACATCATAGTGATTCATGGCTAATCTCTACCCCTTCCTGTTGGGTTAGGATCATGTCCCTAACAGTCTTTGAGCCCCTGAGGTCAGAAGGGGTGACAACAATATGGTAGCACTCAACTGAAAAGATTTTAAGAGCATTTTCAAAATGAAAGTATAAGCCTTGCATTTTCTCTCCAGACCCTACTGAGGGAGCAAACCAAATGCAGCCCCCATTAAAGATTGAAAATTCTGAAAATATTTTCAGCTTATTAGTGAGGGAGATCATTTCTATCAATTAAAAGATAAGCATTAAATTTTGCAGAGTGACTCTGGCATTGAAATCTCAAATTTGATGTGATCTCTTTTTCCCTTTAAGAGCTGTGATCAGAGAGTACTTGGTGTCCTTTTTGTAAACTATGCACTTAATTCATGAGAACACACAGTATTTCTTCCTGACAAAGAGTGGGCGATTTGTAGAGGAAAGTGGTCATTGGAAGCAGGGGAATTTGAATAAGAACAAAAACAATAATAACAACAAAAGAAGAAACTCAAAACTATAGCCTGCCCATCGTAGTCAGGAAGCAGGCATCTGTTCAGGCTCTGAGCCCCAGCCAGTGTCTGTATGGCCCACTTGGCCTCTATTACACAGCATGGCCTCACGCAGTGGGTTGCATCTTATATCATCTTTGTATGCCTAGTACCTAGAAGAGCAGCTGCCATGTGTTAAGGGTCAGTATGTGTTTGTTGCTGTAGCCTGAAGCCAGAAATCGTTTCTCTCTCCTGGCTGGGTTCATGTTAGGTAACAATCAAGACTCCCACCCCTCAAAGATTCTACATCCTTCATTCTGAAGTCACCTTATAACTGCCATACTCCTTAAGCTTCCCCGGGTGGAGAGGGAGTGCAAGCCACCATATTCCATATCTCTGCTGGGAATTGAAAGACTGGAATCAGTCATGATCAATAACCTTCCTACCTTTATTTATTTTGTAAAGAAAAGAGGAAATGCTCATACCCTTTGCTGTGCAAAGAGGATGAAATTAGCTTTAAACTTTACACCCCAAAGCAGCCCCTGTAGCAAGTTGTTGAAGCCAAGAAACATTCTGTAAAGACTTGGATGTCTTTTAAGTTACTGTAGGACTTTGGTCCTTTAAAAGTGCCCTCTTTTTATATATATATTGTTATTTTGACACAGTGAAGAAAGTAAAATGGCAATAATCAAGTAACACCATCTTCCTTTTTTTGCAAAGTCCTGTTAGATTTCTAACAAGCATTTCCTCATCTGTTGTCCGGTCTGATGCTCTGCTCTTCTCTGCCTGTGTCTTCTGGAATCACTTAAAGATTCCCCGCATGTACCCCACACAGACTGTGGATCACGCCTGCATCTTCCCGAGGTTTCTTTCCAGGAGATGCTGATGTTAGAGCTTCATCATTCTCTCAGGTGCTGTCACTCTAAGCAGCAGCTTAACCCTTTGCCTTAAGAATTTCATTGTCAACGGGAAGTTTCAGTTCTCTCATGAAGAATGTTAATCACCCTTTATGGTAGCCCTTATGAGGGACATAAAATAGTTCCAGTAGTAACTACCAGATTGTCAGACAAAGGCTATGTTTCCTTTTCCCCAGCTACAGATGGAGAAGTGCCTTCTTTGGTAGCTAGAAACTCTCATTTCCTTCAAGGAAAAGGAAGGCAGAGGGGGCAAAGTCAGTCTTCGAAAGGAAACAATGGCGTAAAAGAAGTCCCTGTAACTTGTTGCTGACCAAATGCGTAGAAGCATTATCCAGACTTATTACAGCAGTGCTTGGGTGCTATTTCCCTCTTAGATGACTTTACCATTTTGATGTAAAAAATCATAAGGAAAAGTCTTTCAAAATCATATGGCCACTATGTAGTTCTTCAGAAGATAAGAAATGCATGAGGTACAAACCCTAAGCTAACCAGATTTATTGAAGGTTGCATGTTTTCCCCTTAGTTCTTACTAGTTAAAGCCATATAGGTATCCCTCCCTCCCCCTTTTTTTGAGAAAAGCAGACATGGTTTCTTTTTCCCAAATTAAACAATGTATTTATATTTATTAATACTTTCACAGTCATGTCATCTCTAATGCTTTTGGCTAATGCATTCAGTCCATACTCAAATTGTGGGAGAAGTTTAAATATGTGTTGCATCAAAGAATTTTTAAATCGGCATAAGACTTTTTAGAGTTTCAATTATTTTAGTGGATTAAATACCTCTCTTTTGTCTCAATTTGTAATGTAATGTGTTCATAGGGTTCTGGGATATGAACTATAAAGATGTATTTTGTGATGTTTAAAAATTACTAGGGTGCCTGGGTGGCTCAGTTGGTTAAGTGTCCAACTCTTGATTTTGGTCATCTGTATTTTAAAAAGAAAAAAAAAAACACTAATATTGGTGAAAGTATATTGAAAAAGCTTCGTTATTATTTCTTTTCAGATATTAGCATGATGAATTGTGTGGAAACACCATATATTGTGCTGGGGACAACAGAGTTTCAGTGACACTGCTGCTGTATTTGTTAAGTTGGTATTGAGCTCTACTTTTTCCAGTGTCCCCTCTCCTTCCCAACCTGAAATTCCCTTGGTTTCTAAGCCATGCACAACCAGTGAAGGGTTTACGGTTGAAAGGATGCAAATTGTGATATGGGCAGTAGGCAAAGCTGTAAGGACCAGTTTCAGATTGAAGATTAGGTCCCATATTAAGTAAAGACGTAGAAATTGTTATTTTGATAGGGAAACACAGGCACACACACTCTTCTTGTAAACTTCGTAGGCTCCCGGGAAAACCCTTCCTGGTTTCCCTTAGCCTACAGTGAGGGGAGGCTAATTGAGATTCTTCAAGGGAAATCCCTTTTCTTTTCTTCGGTAGCCATGGAAAGACTCATTAAGCATTCTATACTTCATTCTTTCCCAGACCCTGACTTTGCTCAGCCCAAGTGCTAAAGCCCAGGGAGTGATGTCCGAGATTCCATTAAGCATGCCCTTTCGTCCTCCCTACCCCCATGCTTAGTGTGGGAACAGAGCCTTGCCCCTCGAAGGATGGGTTCAGAGGGCAGCCATAAAGTTTGCCTTTTTACTAGGTGGGTGATTCTGTTCTTGAAATACTACCTGCATTTATCCATTTTGCCATTCTGCTCCCCATGGAGGGGGGCTGGATGTGAAAATGCCTCTGCCGTGGTCTTCCCTACTTGCCAATGACCACTTCTTCCTAATAAAACCATCCTTTGGAAACCCTGACTCACAATGTCATCTTCCTCTTCACATATCTTTTTTCAAATGATCTCTTAAGAAACAAGCCCCCTTCTCTCTCCTGCCTGTGGTTTACCTTCCCATTGTGAACTGTGCTGGTGAGACAGCACCACCCTGGGTGCTGGGAGCTGGGGCAGCTCCACCCTTTCTGGAAATGGGGGTTGGGGAGAGTTAGGAAGGAAAAGGGCAGTGCAGGACACAAGGCAAGTAGGGCCCTAGACTTTTCCTCTTTCATTATGTGTGTCCACTGAGCTGTCCTGTTTCTGTTTTGTAATGGGTTCTTCTGTGGCAAGCTGACCTTTTGGCTGAATAGGTCAAACTCCCACTGAGCGCTAATCCTCAGCCTTCCTGGGGATTGTGTATCCCCGAAGGTGACAAGTGCTGGGTAGGAATATGACTGGGGGTGTGTGGTCTATTTCCCAAAAGAGGGATCATCTTTTACTGCACCGAATTAATTCTCAAAGACCACCTCACGAGCTAGGCAGAGTCTATACTGGAATATTTTTGCTGACATTGTTGAGGGACAGAACTAATTTTTCAGGTACATGTTTGAGATTGTGGTTTCCCTCTGTGTCTTCCATTTTTTAATGAGAAAAAAGTCAAATTCACAGTTCTTATGATTCATCGTATCTTTTTAGATTCCTGAAACAATCAGAATTTCTCTGGTTGATATTTAAAAATCCCTCGCTCTATATATTTCTTGCATTTAAAGTCTCTTAAAACTCTAGGTGCTTTATTTTTAACCCTGGCAAAACATGAGTGTTGCGGTGTTTGTTGATAATTAGGTGCTGGGCCTAGGTTTGTTTTGAATTGCTTACAATTTTCTTTTGGACTGTTCATAAGGTTTTATGACACCAGCTACCTTACAGTAGTTAGCGATTTTCAACAGCAAGTTGATACTCAGTAAATGCTGAATCAGATTTGAAGTTGAATTACTGTATTGCTGTTTTTTTTTTTTTCTTTCTTTCAACTGTTTGTATAAGCTGTTCAATTAACACAATTCTCACACTTCACTGTCAGTGAGTCAGGGCCACATTAGTCACAGATAAGGGTTCCATGTTCCATTTGTTTAGCAATGTGTTGTTTTGTGTTTTTGTTCAGTTAATTTAATTAGTGCTCTTTAAATTTCAAAAGGTAATGTCTTTTATCTGAGGAAACAAATAAGTGAAATATGTCTGTAAATGAGATGAAACAGTGACCCATTATTCATCAATAAGTGTACGTTGTGTCTAGACAACCACATGGTTTTAGAAACTGTTAACTTCCAAATATCAAAAATCTGAGAGAGCCTCATACATAAGCTGTGTATTACTTTGCTGAAAATGATGGACTCACAGAGGAAACACCTCTTTAGTTTTTCTTAGGCATTAATGATACTCTGTTAGCGGAATGAGATGAACATAGAGGAACAGAATAACTGCATCTGCATTGTTCCTGAGTTACCAGATTATTGTCTCCATTCTCCAAATGCGATAGGCTACAAAATACAAAACAAGAAGTGCATATTTAACATCTATTCGTTACCAGTAATGCTGGAGTCAGAGCTGGGCTTCAACCGGGGGCATAATGGGCTTCTGTTTAACATATTTATGTTGGTTGTAAAATTAGGAACTGTCATTACAGCCCCACATCACCTGCATAAGTGCAAAACATATAAATCAAGAGAAGTTCCAGTGCCATAAAAATGCCATGGGATAGAATAGCATGAAACCACTTACAAGATACTTGTGTGTGATGCTAGCATGTACTGGGACGCACCCTTTCGTTTCTAGAGGATCTGAGGAACAAAGAAGAATAACTATGCAGGTAGGGCTCATGGATGGAAGACCTGATGAAGACATGTGGGATCCCCAGACTGACTAATAATTTTTTTTAATAAAACTCCGTATTATTTATGCATTGGCAGCATTTACTGAGAGTAGAGCCTGAGCCCTACGTGAAGAAAAGGCAGGAAAAGAAAGGCCATCAATGGCCAGGCTTGAATAACCCCTGCAGCACTACACTAAAGTCAATGTTCCTATCATTCCAGGAGGCAGTTGGCCTGCCATTTGTTGTTACTGGAGCATGCCTCTTGGGCCTCCTAGTAAATAAACCTCTCCTTATATTTTCTGTGAAGCTTTAGGGTCCTCTGTAGGTTGGTGGCTGTTGCTCTCCTGGCCTTCTTCTGAATCCAGCTTTTTGGAGAACAGTCTATGTTCTCTCAAACCAGCCCATTTCTTCTGTGAAGTGCAGTGGTTTATTTTGAACTTGATAATTGGGAGTCCTGAGATGCCCATAAATTATGAACTGTTATTAATAAGGAGCTTTCTGGATCCTAATTACTGCCTCAAAAAGAGAGTGGACACTTTTGAAGTTTTTCAACCCTCCTGCCTCCCAGAAGCTCCCCGCAACAATCTTAAAAAAAAAAAAAAAAAAAAAAAAGGCTGCAGATTTTATTCATGTGGGATCATTCACACCAAGCTACCATAATGTGCAATTAACACTCTAGAAACTGAAAACAGTATTCAGCAAGACAGCTGCATTATCAAAAATGCCAAAGGAGTTTTGAAGGGAGTAATGTGCATGTTAGAATAGGAATTTAATCAGAAATGTGCACATACACACACAGTAGTAGTGTCTTAAATATATCTGAATATTAAATTTTTAAAAATCCCAAGTCTATACTTATAGCAAAGATTAATGTTAGGATAGAAAACTGAGTTTTCTATTTTAAAATTATTGTGTGTTTTGCTTCTGAAGCAAATGAGGAAGTTGGAATAGAGATTTCTAAGATCCCTTCCAGCTGGAATATTCTTTGATAATAATCACTCTTCAATTATATTTTATAAATTTTCCCATTGAAAAAAAATGCCCCTTTTATTTCCTCTTGCCAGTCATAATGATACTTAACACCCATGCTATTTTCAAAGTGCCTTTCAGACACTGCAGACACTAACTCACAATTGCGGGGGTAAACTGCCTACTTCTGCACAGCACAATAATCATAAGTACATTTATAATCCCTACTAAGCTATGGATCCAACTGACTGACTCAGTAACTGAAATGAAGCAGAATTATCCCAGCAGCATTTTGCTGGAATTTTCTTGTCAACTAGCTGAAAGTGTTCTTAGAAGTAAGAAGGTAGGGATTTGGGTTTTTGTTGTGTTTTTTTTTTTTCAATTCATAGTGTGTAGGTTTGAGGAAGGTAGAGGTTCATAATAACATTGTCAAGAAAAGCAAGAACACTTGAGAAATTGACTTGCTGGAAATAAGGGAAAGATCTAAATATATCCTTGACAAATTATGGTAAAGCAGAATTTTGTGTTTGAGAACTTATTTAAAAAAAGAAGGAGAAGGAGGAGAAGGAGAAAGAGAAAAGAAAAAATGCCCGGAACAGATTTGAAAGCAAATCATGACCTCATGCAAAAATATTAGTGAAGGAAAGACCCTTGATCCTGGATCTCAGAAATATCCTGCATTAAGCTCCCCTTTGTTGAGGATTGGTGGGGGCTCCTTGAGTGCAGGTGCCCACGGACAACACACAGTGGGCATTCAGGAAGGGAAGCACCGACGAGAAGTTAGTAGGGGAACCGGAGTGTTCAGATAAGAAAACGGTCACTGACCTGGTGAGGTACGCTGGAGGCAAGGGTCCGCCTGGGCTTCGTGTGGGTCCTGTAGGAATAGTTGCATGTGAGTGTTGGCTAAATATGAGATCCAGCCATCCTGAGACATTTAACGCTAGAGCAAACAGTCATTAATCGGAATCTCTTATCCGACATGTTGTGCTTATTAAATTGTAATAAAATTATTGCCCTAGAACGTGAAAAAATTTTCCTGTTTGCTTTTTCCTAGCCTAGACGATACGAAAAGTTTAGGTCTCTGGGGTGATGGCTCAGGGGGTGGGGGAGGCAGTACACGTATGCTTTAAAAATGACAATCCTTACGTTTGAAGAAAAATAGTTTACCCATTTGTTTTAAAGGAATGTTGTAAACGTTCAGGTTTTTGCTCCAGTGTAGGAAAAACAGTCCAAAATGAAAATTTAAAAGAACGAAAGTCTGAATGTAGTTGGTTAGTGTTTGCAGAAATTAATATTCTGAGTTGAAAATTTAGCCTAGTCTCTGCTTTTGCTCAGCAACGCAGAATCGAAATGAACACGAGGCTGTTTCTTTCAGATGTTTCGTGTAGTGACTAGATGAGTGATGTAATTAGAAATTAAAAGGTGCGATTCAGAGCTCCAACTTAACTTTTTTTCTTCTTTTTTCTTTCTTTTTCTTCTTCTTTGTTTTTTAATAAGTTATAGGTGCACAACGAAGGAGAAGCCCCAGTGCACTGGCCATTGAAGTATTTGAAGCACATTTGGGAAGTCACATTTTGCAGGTAACTAAAAGAGAAAGAAGCTTGCTTATATTTTACTGAGAAAAATCCATGTGTTTAGTCTTGATTTAAAATACATTTTTAGATATCAGCTGTGTATATGACTATTGTTTTATGTTGCAATTATGAAATTCTTATGAATTTATTTTTTTCTTTTTAGAAAGCCATCTCTTGAGAGAATATTAATGAGAAAGGGAGGGCAAGTATTATTTGTGCTGTAATAATTGAGATAAATTGCACTATTCAGTTGATGTGCAATGTATAGTAGCTGGCTGTTCCCAGAATGATTGTGTGTGTGCTGCATTTGTAAGTGGATATATGTGTGTGTCTTTGGAGCTATATATATTGTTTTTGGAAGAGCAAAATTTTGTTGTGACAGTAATGTGACATTTTTATGTGTTGCCAAATTTCAGTTGTTCTTTGCTTGAGTTTGTATTCATAAGCGCTTTCAATCCTCACGTTTGCCTCCCCAAATTATAAGCTTTCTCAGAATGAAATTTTAAGGTACATTTCTAAGTAAAAGGAGACAAATAATAATAACTGATTTGGCCAATGAATTCCATGACAAGTAAATGCGAGGGTTACGAGGACAGAACTACAGTTATTTAGTCCTGGATAAGATGCATCCCAAGCTCAGCATCTCGCTTACTCCAAAACAGTTTCCCCTTACGACGTTGCCGTGAGTTCAACACATCCAGGGATAATTGTTTCACAGTGTTTCTGCTACCAGGATAAATGTTGACATGGCCAAAGATTGTTTTTTTTAAACTATGTAAGATACGTTTCTTATATAGGATTAGGAAAGCAGACATGTTTGGGTTATGCAGGCAGCTTATTTGAAAAAACTAGTTATGCTTTTCATTGGATCTAGCATATTGTTTCTGAGAGTATGTACCCAGGAAAACTGTGAGCATCAGATTCTCCCTGGTCAAATCTCAGTGGTTCTGTGAGCTGGCTCATTGGCTGGCAACTTCAGAATCAACTGAGATACTTGTTTGAAGGACACATTCTTACTAAAGCAGAATCTTCAGGGTGAGGCCCAGAAGTTTATGATTTTTAACAGACTTTTGAGATAATTTTGATGTTTCCTTAGGTCTGAGATGTCACAATTTACATTTGCACATTGAAGCCCTGAAAATCCTTACTTGGCTTATTTTTGTTTATTCTGACATTTCTCTGCTAATGTCTGTTAAGTTCCTATATAGCTGATGTTTATTGAAGTACACTTTGGGATTTGTTATTCTATCATGCACACATTTGCAGTTCCTTTGTGGTAGATTGGTTTCAGGGATACAGAGGGGATATTTCTTCCTATGTCTTTAAATTTTTATTTCCTTTTTTCCTGTACATACTTTGTTCAGAATCTCCTTTGTAAGTTTTGTATGAGCCATGCTGTATACGTTGTTAGATTCTGATGTGATTCAGGATGACTTCAGTTTATATTCTGAAGCAATCAGTGCATAAGACTTAGTCACTGAAACAAATGGTCTAAACAGTAGCCCCAGATCATTATCCTCTAAATTCATTCTGAAATTTGAGTCCAAAATCTTTAAGGAAGGGTGACTTGGGAGCTGCAAGAATTTAATATAAAATGCAAAACTTAGGAGTTTAATGTAAGCTTAATGTAAATAGGATATATAATGGTTGTCCCAAATGTCAGTTCAACAGTTGGCATCATTGAGAGAATAAGGGTTCTAGAATGAGGCTGCTAAGTTCTTTTGCTCTTAGGATTGGTCACACCCAACTTAGACAACATGCTTTAAGAAAAATATAGACAACTGAGTGTCATTTGGAATAGAATAACAAGACTGGTGCATGAACTAGAAACTCATGTTACATGAGGAGTGCACAGAGAGTTTAGTGCAATTTAGTTTGGAAAAGACATGATTTAAAAGGGATATTAATGTCCTCTCTATTTGAAGATGTCATGTGAAAAAAGTATTAGCTATTCCGTGTGGCTTCAGAGTGCGGAAGAGAGAAATGGATGAAAAAAAAATCACCTTTATTCAAGAAAACTAAATAGGGCTGTCCACATTTGGAATATGTTCAAAGTCTTTGGCTCCAAGGGGAAGCATAAGTATCCTGGTAGGGAAGCTTTCAAGAAATTCAGGCCCGCAAGCATGGTTGCAGTAGATAATTTTGAAATTGTCATAGAAACTAGAATTTCATATCATTTGATTCTAACACCAGTACTTAAGGAGTGGGAAAAGCTGTATGTATTCTTCTAAATGAAATATTAGAATTGTGGGTGAGAAGGGCTTGGAAAGTCATAGTAGCAAGAAAAGCCTCCTCTAAGCTGTCTTAGTTTTCTTCCCTCCTTGCAGGAGACTGTTGAGCCCCTAGACCTTTGTCAGAACCACATTGAACAATATCCCACTGGGTCTGCAAGCATAAGATGGTTTCCATATTTTCCTTCAGGAGGGTTCCTGGTGAAGTCTGGTTGATTCACCAGGAGGGCTCCTGGTGAAGTCTGGAGACTTCCTGGTGAAGTACTTCATGAGAACAGGGATGAATTCTTTCTTTGCTCTTTCCTCCCCTTCCTTCCCTAGCAAACATCTCTTAAAAACCTATGTGGTCGGGGCGCCTGGGTGGCTCAGTCGGTTAGGCGTCCGACTTCAGCTCAGGTCACGATCTCGCGGTCCGTGAGTTCGAGCCCCGCGTCGGGCTCTGGGCTGATGGCTCGGAGCCTAGAGCCTGCTTCCAATTCTGTGTCTCCCTCTTTCTCTGCCCCTCCCCTGTTCATGCTCTGTCTCTCTGTCTCAAAAATAAATAAACATTAAAAAAAATTAAAAAAAAACTTGTGTGGTCAAAAAAGTAGGCATGGGAACCGTGGCATTTGGAAGGTGACATAGAAGTCAGTTCAGAATGCCAGAATGGGGCTCAGAAAATGACTATGATTTCTCTGCACCAAGGGCCCAGGCTTCCCTGCTGCCTGTGTCCCCAGTGACGTTTCATGGGATGGTGGGCTAAGGACTCCTTTGTGTAGAGAGTTGGGGGTGAGGGATGAACATAGACTCGTTAATTTTTGCTTCACCCATCCTGCGGACTGCAATGTGTGTTTTTGCTACGTATATCCTATTAGCCATTTTTCTCTAAGGAAAATATAAAAATGTTGTGTCCTCTACAGTTTGACTTCTTTCCTGCTGAGATGGGGGAACATTTAACTTAATGGTGTTTTATCAATATAAAATTAACTGCTGCAGTGTTATTTTCCACTTTAATGGTCTACTACTGGTGGGTGGAGGCAAGGCCATTGCCTAGGCTGTGCCCTGTGCGATTCGGGGGTGGCCATTCACATCATTCCCGTGAAAGCTTCCAAAATGACTCTGACCAGTACTACGGCCCCAGTGAACCTGTAGCTGTTTCAGGCATGATTTTTAAGGCAGAGGGATCTTCTGCAGGAGAGTTGAGGGTTCAGGTGATGCCAGCCTTGCACATGTAGGACTGTGGAGTGTATGTATTGGGCCTGAGTCAAGTCATTTTAGTTCGCTTTGTTCTTCTTTGACTTGTATTAATCAGATGAGGAGCAGAAGGGCAAGGGGTCAAGATTAGGAATTGTGCTTTTTGCACAAGCGAAGAAAAAAAAATTCAAGAACTTCAGGTCGTTATGTGGGATCTTTCCTGAATATAGTATATGTGACTAAGCACCCATTTGGTTCCTGCTTTAGAAGCTCTCTTAGGGCGTTGTTATTCCCACTTCATGATTTCCTTAATACCAAGAAATAGGAGTGATATTTACTTTTACTTTCCCAATTTAGAGATCAGATAGAATATTCATATGTTCTTATCAGAGTTAATGAAACACAAAATAGTCACAAATATCATCTCCGTACCCCATAAAATTAACTAGTAGAATGACTTTCCCTTAGGTGCAGATTTATGAATGGAGTACTTTAATTATTTGCATGCCCTTAGCAGACGGTTTTAAGTTTTTTTTTTTTTTCTTTCTGTAAATAATGCTTACATAATTGTTAGTTAAAATTGCAGTATTGTTTTTGCATATTCCGTAGTCATGCTGCTTTACTCACCTCACAGGTGTTAAAACAAAACAATCACATCAAACCTTGTACATGGAAGATTTTAAGGTTCACGTTTGTATTCACTATTAGCACATTATGGTGAACCACAGAGAGAGACATATATGTTATATTACATTGGGCAATACAGATCACTGCTAGCAGCTATTACATACTATAAGTATATATAAGTGAGTGAAAAGTGGTTTTTAGCCCTAACTAGTTGTAGATATTACAATATAATTTTGTGAGCTAGATGAATACAATCCTAATAAGTACCCACATGTTTTATTATTGAAGCTGTCTTGGGAGAATAAAAAGAATATTCTTTAAGAAATGCCCTAAGGAGGGGCGCCTGGGTGGCGCAGTCGGTTGAGCGTCCGACTTCAGCCAGGTCGCGATCTCGCGGTCTGTGAGTTCGAGCCCCGCGTCAGGCTCTGGGCTGATGGCTCAGAGCCTGGAGCCTGTTTCCGATTCTGTGTCTTCCTCTCTCTCTGCCCCTCCCCCGTTCATGCTCTGTCTCTCTCTGTCCCAAAAATAAATAAACGTTGAAAAAAAAAAATTAAAAAAAAAAGAAATGCCCTAAGGAGAGATAATGGTGGAAGCATGATATCTATGTGTCACTTTGCGCTTGGCCGTGTTCCATGAACCCTCCCATATCTGTGTCATTGACCCTGCAATATTTCTGGACATGAAGAAATTTTGCATTGCTCTTAAAACATTCAAGCCCCAAGCTACCAGAGGATCCTGTGGACAGGTCTCCTGAGAGAGACCAAGGGAGAACCATCAAAAACATTGTAGGATTATAACACCTGAGTTTCTCTGACTGCTGGTGGATCAGAAAAGGCTGGGAAGAATGGTTGCATGACTGCCTGTCTTCCCCAGAAAAACTAGGGGAGTGTTTTTGGAAGGCTCATTTATTGGTAGAACAACCTTCTTGTAGAAGAAGGCCATAAATCTGGCCATTACCTTAGCAGAGCAGTTGAATTAAGGTATGTATTTACCTAAAATGGTGGGAAGGAAGGGAACTCAAATGTAGCTATTTTTCTCTTTGATAGGCAAAGCAGTCATAGATTTATGTGGGTGAGATGGATGGCACCAGATACCTCAATAAAATGTCAGATTTTAATCATGATGGTTTTCTTTCTCTGAACATCTCATCCATAGTATACAGAGTAGAGTCATATCTCAAGTAAAAGAGGAGGCTAGGTTTTTTAAAAAGCTGTTTGGGATCAAATTTGGGGGAAAAAATCAAATCAAGATTTACATTGAAATGTCCATGTTTCCATTATTCATCACATTGTGAAGACTGGTTAGGGACGTATCCTGGAGTCCTGTCTAGTTTGTCTGTATACTATTTTGGTCCTGCAGCATTATTATTAGAAGAAAACATCTAAGTTGCCTGCCAGAAATATTTAAAAATTTGTAGCTGGTGTAGTAAGGAAAACAAAATAAACAGTATCTTGTGACATTTTATATCTTTGTTATTATCCAAGTATTCTAGGCACAGTCCTGCTCCCATCTCTAGGCCTGGTTCAGTTGTAGAAGACTAAGAAAACGATTCTTTAGAGATGAGCTGTATAGGCAGAGGAAGCTGTCTAGAACAACGTCGAGGTTGGAAGTAGAGAATGCCAAATGTATTGGTATCAAGCATCTCCTTGAATCTCATTGGGCAAGAGACTATGAAAAGGTTGAGTAGTACGATTCGAACATCTGGACAAAGCGAAGTGAATAATTCCTAAAACAGCTCCAAAGCTGACGCCTGCAAAGATCCAAATTATTTTATTTAAGCTTCCGCCTAGCCAAGCCAACATTCATTTTACATTTGATGGCATTGTTTTTAAAACATCTATGAAAGAGAATGATAATGTTCAAGTCTGTTTTCCATTTTATTGATGAATTGGAATTTCACCCTTATTTATTATTTTCTTGAAACTTACAAAAGAAATGATTATCTCTAAGAAGTTGCATATTCTTACTCCTGGTGGTCCTTGTTGGCAAAGTGACATCCTGCTGGATATCAGTGCTAAAATAAAATACAAGAACTTCGAATAATAGAGGTATTCTTTAGCCGTGATAGAAGAAGGAGAGAAAGGTGAGAGACCCTTTGGTCTCCCTGTGATCCAGAATGGTAAGAAAATGTAAAACTAAATATAGAAAAAGAGAAAGTTAGTGAATATATTTGCATATGCAAATTAGCTTAATTGATACTGCTTGCCTCTACAGGGATTTTTCATTACAAACTGGAGTGCTACATTGTTCAGCTCATATTGAGTAATTTAGTAACTAATGAGACCAGTTTGCACTAATTTGCATATGATAAATGAGCTTAATTGCAGTAAATAACTTGGAGGCATAATTACTTAATTTTCCTGTGTTGCACGGCTTTTAAGTTCACTTGTATGAACAACTCAAGATAATTTTGCATATTTAAATTAGTTGCTTTTAAATTTTCTTGAACAAAAAAAAAAAAGGAACACACCTTATCAATTGAGCTGTAAAACAATTGCAAGTAAGGTTTACAGTGTTTTTATTTAAAAAGAAAAGAAAGAGAAGTAGAAATTTCTTAACTCTATTGTTCACCTGTCTCCCTTCCTTACCTCATATAAGGTATCAGCATTGATAGGAAAATGTTTTTAATGTTGGAAGCTAATTCACAGCTTCTATTAGAAACTGACCTGAGTTTAAACTGAAAAACGTAGATGAGTGACTCATAACTTTTGAAAGAGGGTTTATAAAAGAGATGTGTATGTCCTTTATCTAATTTGACAAATGAATGTTAGAGGAGTCATGTGGGTCTCCTACCGGCAATGTACACGTCCTTGAAGATGCCGGGCCATGATGAAGCAGGCATTGCTCTGCATTTCACATGTATTTTCTGTCTAGATTAATGTTTTATACTTAGGAAATTGGTTTCAGTGGAGAATCTCAGTGTGGTTTGCCAAGGATTAGCTCACTGGTCTTCACATTAACCAAAGAATGTATATTTTATCAAAATCCCCATTCACAAAATTGAAAAACGAAAGCATGTGGAAGTTGATGGCCAAACCATTATTTCACAGTACTGTATTGCCTGAGCATTGCATTTTAAGGGAAAAAGTATGATTTACTCTTCAAAATTAACAAGTTATATAAAATCATATTCATGATTGAGTGTAAGAAAATATTTTATGCTTGTGAAAGTTTAAAACCTGTCCTTAGGGGCGCCTGGGTGGCGCAGTCGGTTAAGCGTCCGACTTCAGCCAGGTCACGATCTCGCGGTCCGTGAGTTCGAGCCCCACGTCGGGCTCTGGGCTGATGGCTCAGAGCCTGGAGCCTGTTTCCGATTCTGTGTCTCCCTCTCTCTCTGCCCCTCCCCCGTTCATGCTCTGTCTCTCTCTGTCCCAAAAATAAATAAACGTTGAAAAAAAAAATTTAAAAAAAAAAAAATAAATAAAACCTGTCCTTAAAAAAAAATCCTTGCTGCCTTAACTCATGTCTGTGTGTGTGTGTGTGTGTGTGTCTGTGTGTGTGTGCACGCGTGTGTGGTATGTATTACACCACACACACATGTGTATACACATATGAAACATACATATGAAACATTAAGGCTCTTGATTTGCCATACTTTGGAAAACTAAGTCATGAAACTTTGTTCTAAAAAGGTCAAATCCCGGGGCGCCTGGGTGGCTCAGTCGGTTAAGCGTCTAACTTCGGCTCAGGTCATGATCTCATGGTCCGTGAGTTCGAGCCCTGAGTCGAACTCTGACGGCTCAGAGCCTGGAGCCTGCTTCGGATTCTGTGTCTCCCTCTCTCTGACCCTCCCCTGTTCATGCTCTGTCTCTCCCTGTCTCAAAAATAAATAAAAACATTAAAAAAATTTTTTTAAATAAAATAAATAAAAAGGTCAAATCCCATTAAACATAGTATAAGTTTCCCATATCCTTCAGAGGTGGGCCAGAACAAGTGGTAATAGTAGAATATTCTAAGTGTAAAATTTCAATCTTTCCTATAATAAATACTCAAGAAATAACTGTTGAGTAAATGAAAGAAAAAAAAAAAGTTATTAGCAAAATCAGAGTTAACCCCAGAGTTAGGGCTTCATCTCACCTCTCTGTTTCCAGGTCGGTTTGTATCCATTTCCTCTAGATGCGGGACAGAGTATGGAAGATTCTTTTATTGCATGGATTTGGGCATCCAGCTAACTTGAGTTCACATCCCAATTTCATCACTTAGTAATTGTGTAGGCCTAGAACCGTCTCTTGCCCTCTCTATGCCTCAATTTCCTCATCTTGAAAATGGAGAAAATCAGAAAT
The DNA here is from genome assembly GCF_007474595.2 of Lynx canadensis. Taxonomy (NCBI): domain Eukaryota; kingdom Metazoa; phylum Chordata; class Mammalia; order Carnivora; family Felidae; genus Lynx; species Lynx canadensis. The sequence goes on from NC_044308.2 coordinate 82,802,385, forward strand.
AGTAGCCAACGGCAGGCATGTTGTGAGGATTGAATGAGATAGTACAGTTAAAAGTGCTTAATCCAGAAACCTGATATATAGAATGTGTTGAAGTTTCTGCTAATATTTGTCTGTATGTTGGGTAGTCCAGAATCATGCCCAAGACTTTGAGGAAAAATGTTAATATTTATCAGTATCATTACGAATACAGGAATACAGGAGCATTATTAATATAATCCTCTCAGGTTAAAAGCAAGTTAAGTATTTTTATTGAACACAATGTCAATTATCAGTTTACATAAATGGTGTTTATATTTGGTAGTGTAAGCTAGTTAATGGTAAAAATTCTAAATTTGGTAGTAAGAATATATTTTCACCTTGAGAATGAAAATCATTCTCTGAACAACCAAAGGAGTTGTCAGAATAATCTCATTAGCAACCTAGAAGGAACTAGAAAAAGTAGAGTTCATAAAGAGACTCCAGAATCAACATTTCCTTTAGGCCAAAATGGGATATGCCATTATTCTTCTCATCATACTGTACAGTCACCTTGATTTGCTTAGAAAAGTGGAAATAAGCCAGTTGCAAGTCCCGAAAAACCAGAAGGTAAAAGCAATCATCATCCATTGCTACCAAATTGTGTGGCGGAGACTTTGAAGTGCACATATGATTCTCCTCATACATGTTGCACAAAATCTATTACCTGTAATGCCAGAATGGGCATCTTTCCACATCAAGAGCCGAAGGAAGAACTTCGCAGGATTTTTACGATGGCACGCGTACCTGTAAGACAGGTACATACATACACCTTCAGGTTTTCAGATACCTTGCTAACTTTGATTTGCAAAATAGACAAAAGGCATCGTTCACTGAGAAGTAGTATGAGAGGTGTGGGGAAGGGGAGAGATTTGAGGTAACTTACTGAGGAGGGAAGATGTAGGTTTTTGCTACATAACTAGAACTAGTGGTAACAGTGAGGGATTTCTGATCACAAAATTACCTGAGGGGGGCCAGAATCTAGGAAAATGAGACAATGAATCTCAATACTAAGTCTAGGCTTCAGTAAATATTTATGGGGTGCCTTATTTGCATCAGAGAGTGGAGAAAACACTGAGATACAAATATGAGTCATGGTTTTGTCTCCCAGCATTCCCAGTAAAAGTTGAGAAGACCAATAACAGAACAGACCAACACAGTTTGGTACAATGTAGACTAGAGGCTTTTGAATCAGTTATACCTGGGTTTGGATTCAAACCCCCGATCTTGATTGTGTAGATCTGGGCAATTTATTTACACTCTCGAAGCCTCATTTTTCTCACCCCCAAATGAAGACGGCAGTGATTTTTACCTCCTAGACTGCTGTAAGAATTAGATGAGATACTATACACAGCACCTGGTGCATGATGACTACTTAACAGAAGTTGGCCCAGTTGGGCTTCATCCTGAAGCAACAGGTGGGAATCTGATTCTCCAGCTTGGAGCTGGTCAACCAGCACTTCTTGGGCCTACAAACTTACTGTTACATGGTTCGCCACCCTCACTCACCACACACATCCACTTTTAAGTCTGATGTTCATGTGGGTCTCTGTGGGAGTCTTTGAGGGGCCTCGCTAGAATATAGGAGTTCAGTAGCATGGTCACGTATGTTCGAGGTCAGGGAGGAAGAAAAAGAGCAGCAATGTTGTGGTTGCACAGCTTTTGCTCAGTGTGTGCTGACAGGAAGATTGCGTCGAAGGTATGGAAACATATCTTTCTTTCTGGGCTCTAAGGGTTGCTGAGTTATTTGGAGATTAAAGTGGAGCAAAAGGATAATTGTACTTCCCATTTTCAAAGTGGACAGAGGTCTTAGCATATCTTAGGGTTATGTGTCAAATCTCAATATGAATAATTTCCCGATGCATGTAGACACCTACAAATCTGGGTCATATTACAGTGCCCTTTTAGGCTTTAGAGTAGGCCTTGGTGGTAGTAAACATTATATTCTTGTTACCAGCATCAGCTGTGGATGGCAGGAGACAGTGATACCAGCTGACTATCATTTACCATGGAACCAAATCACAGTCAATATCGCCAGACTTGCTTTCTCAGCTGAGTATCCAGAATTTCACAAGCCTTTTGGGCCCTGTGAGCTTTTGGGTTTGAGGAAAGCTTTGCAGGGGTGGATTGGGGAGCAGTGATATGCTTTGTTTCCCAAACTAAGCTGATTGCAGACACTTGTGAGCATCCGGGAACACTGGGCTTCTACAAAACACTTGGGGAAAGTCTGGCTCAGAAGAATTGAATCAAAATTGGTTTAAGATATTAAAAAATTCTCTAAATACAATAAGAGCTAAATTGAACACATAATTGAACAATTATTATACGATAATGTCACATCTGCAGTCTACTTCACTAGCCTTTTGAAGACCGAGTTTATTACAGAAGAATCTTCCATAAGTAGTTGTGCCACTTTGTGCGTGTATGTGTGCACACGTATGTGATCAAATACCTCTAACATGCAAAATTCCAGAAAAAAAAATGAAAAAAATGTTGAAAAGTCAAAAAATACAGCTGCGAAAAATGAAAGTAAATAAAATATTGTCTCACTATCAAAGGTTATTTTTCCCTTTGTACATTTGACTTTCTGTAAATCAAGCGAGGTGGCACTGTGATCCTTGTCCTTTGAAAACAGTTATGGGAAAAACAGCTGATTTCAAGAGAGAGATTACACAGCACATCGTGGCTGATACATGTTGGCAAGTGGTTTTCTTCTTCTGAGCCAGACTTGGGTAATACTATATCTATTAAAAGACCACAGTAATGGATATCTGTAGGGACTAGTAAGAGGAAGGCTCTATAGGGGGCCTGCTAGAGGGTCCAGGGGTTACTACTAGGCTCCATTCTCGCTCTACCACAGGCAGGCACACACCTGTGGGCCAGCCCTGGAGCTGCCTCAGATGTTCCAGGTTACGGAGACTCCTGCTCTTTGTATTAGGTCCGCTAGTGCCTTGTGAATGTCACTTCCCAGACACTTGCTGATGGAGGGTCTGATGATTGAGGATTGCAAGGTAAGAGATCCATGACGCAGTGTTATTTTGTGAGAGCAGAATAGAATCCTGTGGAAGAGAAGAAAAAGCCATACGGTGGTGTTTTGCCTCTGCTGGGAAAAAGAAGCATTTGGGTGAATTAGTGAAATTATTATAAGTATTTCTTATACTGGGTGAATAAAATGTGTATGGTTAGAATTACCCTCACAGAAGAGCCTAGTCAAATTCCCATGAGGCTAGATAGCTGCTGCAGGAATTGTCAGGTCAGAGCAGCTGTTTGCCTGATTTCTAAAGATATAAAAAATGCAGGTGACCCTTCAGGGCACCAGAAAAATACCCTCTGAGATAATCCACTCTCATACTTCCGTTTAGGGCGATACCATGTTTTAGTAAATTTAGTCTGGTGTGGAGATTACACCAAGGGTAGAATTGACCTAAAGAAACAGAAATTTCTTTCTTTCTGAGTGGGAAGTCTGTGAGTTCTACATAAATACAAAGGCAAATGATAATATCAATGACTATTTTAATTGCATCTTTAATCCGTAAGGATAGTTCAATGACATTTTAAATTATACTTTTAGAATTGTAGTCACATAGGAGATAAAACTCAGTAACTATTTAATAATGCATAGTAAGATCAACTGTATCCTCTCTTGAGATCACATTTAGGTGGACTGAATGTAAAAGCCCAATCCAGAATTTAGACAGCATTTAATCTTCTGGAAGACATTCTTGGGTCTTTCTAAATATAAAGTACCCAGGCCTGGTCCTTTGAGTTGGTACCAGTTATCTTGGCTGAATGATGAGTTTCCCTGGATTCACAGTTAAGCTCTATTATTTTCTTTTTAGAAGGAATCGGATTGTTACAGATCAAACTACTGGAAGGTTACTAAACAGCATTGCCAGACTGGTAACTAACTGATAATCATCTAACCTGGCTTTCTTTGAAGACTACGATGTAGTTATATCGGGGGAAAACTTGAGACTGAAATAAATCAGTCCCCTCTCAGGACGTGTCATGCACTGAAATTGGTGGGATACCTCCCTTGCCACTGTTTATTTCAGTCTTCACTGTAGAGTATCTGAAGGATTTCATTTGAATAAGAATGGGAACTTTGTATGAAAAACGTCTCATTCTGCTAAGAACATTGGAAAGTAAAGTAACTTGTGGATTCTCTAAAATTGAACGGTTAAAATTGGATCCGAGCACAAAGTACTTTGGATGGATGCAGACTTTTAAACGGAACTATGCAAAATCTGGGAAGAATAATAATTATGTATATTAGCACACATTTATTGAGACTTAACTGTGTGACAGGTACTCGCTGAGCCAGCTGCTTACATGCGTTATCCCATTTGGTCCCCTGACCCATCTTTTGAATTAGGTACTGTTACCCTTTTCCACTTAAGGATGCAGAAACTGAAGTCCAGAGAGGTAAAGTGCCTCGCTAAGGACCCACAGCCTTTAGTGACAGACACAGCCAGTATTAGAACTCCAAAGTGGACGTGGGAAAGAGACGGAGAAGAATTATAAGGGAAGTATTAGGTATTAAATCATTTTACTGTTAAAGTTTTTCAAGTGACATACTTAAAGCTATGGTTTGAATGGAAACGAGAGGACATGCACTTTTGTTTAATAAAGAAATATTTGCCCTGAGCAGAAGACAACATTTTAAAGCTTGTCATTTCATTCCTGGGAAAGTATTTGAGGAAAATGACATGGCTCAGCCCTGTTTGCTGACCATTTTGTTGTCTCCTGCTGAGACTTGCCATTTCCATAGCCAGTGGGCTGTATTGAATCAGACAGAAGCAATAGGTCATTAACAGAAATGGAGACTTGGGACAGCCTGCAGAGGCTGAAAGATGAGGAAAATCATTTTGGGCCACATCAACAAAGCTGTGTCTAATAGAATCTCATGCAACTGTGTTTGAAGAATTTACCCTGATTTTCAGAAAAACTTAAGAAACTTTAAAAAGCAGGAAGTAATTTTTCCCCAAAGAGTACCATGCTTAACGTGAAAATACAGGTGGGAGAGGATATTCTTCTTGGTTTTACATCTGCATTTTCCCTCTTAGTCACATCCATTGAAAATAACAGTTTAAAATCCATTTAGTTAAACAAAAATCCCAGTTTTGCCACTAACATCTGCATTAACCTTGAGATCTTTAACTCCTAGCATTAATCCAAAGGGAGATTATATTACTTAATTTGATCAATATCTAAATTGTAGATGGTGTTTCCTTGATCTTTGAAGATTGTTCTGAATTATTATAATTGGGAGATGGTGTTGGGGGGACAGGTTTTGCCACTGAGATCACTGTCCATTATTTTTTAAAACAGAATACATAGAAAACCTAGGAAACCTATATAACTAGCCTCTTTATTACAAGTATTTTTAATGTTTATTTTTGAGAGAGAGAGAGAGAGACAGAGCACAAGCAGGGGAGGGGCAGAGAGAGAGGGACACAGAATCCCAAGCAGACTCCAGGCTCCAGGCTCCCAGCTGTCAGCACAGAGCCTGACATGAGGCTTGAACTCAGGAACCTCGAGACCATGACCTGAGCTGAAGTCGGACGCTTAACAGACTGAGCTACTCAGGTGCCCCGTAACTAGCCTCTTAAATGTAGTCCAGTTCAGAGGAAAAATACAGACCCTCAATATATTCATATTGAGCAAGTATTCATAGATAGCCTACTGTATATAAGACATAGCTAATATGGCTATGGAGAATATTTAGGTGTTATTCCTTCTCTCAAAGAATTCATAATAAGTTTTTGTATTCTAAACTGGAATGACAGGTGTAGGTCTGGAGATTGGATCTAGAATCCCAGTGAATTCATTTACAATTAAAACTTAGGAAATAGAATACCATTTTCAGGGCCAGCTATCACGCATATACTTAAAAACTCTCCATTTAGATATACATGAATGTACCCTTGTGAAAAAACTCTAAACGGTTGGCATATGTGTCTTGTATCTCCTAGTAGATTGTAAGCAATTTGAAAATTGGAATCATGTCTTGTTCATCTTTGTGTCCTCTCCTGTGTTGTACTTTCAGTAGGTGCTCAATATGTTTGTAGAATGACTTGAATTTATTTAAACACATTTATTTAAATACATCTTAACTTACAGCAGATTGATCTTTAATTGCATTTCTGTTTTGGGCAGTGTTGTTAAGAAGTCAGAGATACTGGAGGGCCTGGGTAGCTCAGTTGGTTAAGCATCTACCACTTGATTTCGGCTCAGGTCATGATCTCCGTGTTCATGGGAATGAGTATCACATCGGGCTCTGTGCTGACAGCATGGAGCCTGCTTGGGACTTTTCTCTCCCTCTCTCTGCCCCACCTTTCTGTCTCAAAATTAATAAATAAACTTAGAAAAAATTAAATAAGTCAGAGATACTATTTGATTCCAAGGTGTATTGCAGTCACTTGAAGAAGACATTTACATGTTGGGATCTTAGTAGGGTTAATGCATTATGCACCGAAGTCCCTAAGCACCAATGTAAAAATGTCCTTCTCAGCCAAGAGGTCATTAAAGAAAACAGTCTCATCATAATGTCATTTTCCCCTTAATTTTCTGATTACTTACATTTGGTTTAGTCCTAATTATGAATACCTTTAATCGCTTTATCACAGTGATGATTAACTGTGCCCAAGTCAAACCCCTTTGAAAGAGAGGACAATTCCTTCTAAAGGCTTTGCATGATTGCACTTAGGAAGAATACCAAACAAAGGAATAGAGGTTTTCCAACTTCCTAAAGGTTGGTCAACTCATCTACATTCCTAAAATACCCAGCAGGGATTTTTATTTTTGATTTTTTCAGAACTGGAAAAACTTAACCTTCTGCATGTTTCTTTTCCCAACATGCTAATCTGCTACTTTATTTACATGAATCATTCTGCCAGAAGACAATATTGGGAATAAAATACATGCCAGCTGTTCCCCAGAGTATTAAAAAAATAATAAATAAACTTTGAGATCCACATGTTGTCACTGAAGGAGTACTTGGCTCTGTTTGCCTTCATTGTTTTCTATTTATGTGTGTAAAATAGCCATGATTGAGAGTTTCCATGTTTTGTAAAATAAGTTTAAAACACCAAATGTAAGTTATTTCATGCTGAAATGCTTGGTAGCCCAGGTTTGTTTTAAGCAATCTCTATATAGTCATTGATAAAAGTTGTTTAGTTTCATTGTGAAATGAAGGCACCAACCTTAAGATACAAACGAAATAAAACCTTGAAAAGGTGTATTTTAATTCTGTATTTTAATTCAATTTCTTAAAAAAATGGACAGATTTTAAGATTTTTATTTAGTTTGAGATTAAATCATTTGAATCGGAAGTCAGCACGAAGTGTTAAAGCTTCTATGTGTATTTTGAAAACAATATCATTGTACAATATTTATTTAAGTCTTAATCAGTTTCATGTTCTTGTCAGAGATAGCAGTATATGTGCCACATTTGCATCTATCGCCCAGAAAGTTAATTGATGGAGTTCCTAACAGTCAAACAAAGCTCCTTTCACTCTGCTCTCCCTCACTGAGGCCTGGGCCACACACTGGGGATCAGAATGGAGACTCTGTTCGTCCCTTGAAAAAGGAGAAGGTTCGGTGTGCAGAGAAGGGAGGGTCTTTGCTTCGGGAAGGCTGGCACAGATGAGCGGGAGGACACGTCATTGTCAATTTATTATCAAGCTATTCTTTCTCCCTGGAGGAAGGCTTTAGAATTTTTAATCTGTGATGATTCACACTTGGGAAGCATCTCTTTTTCTCATTTGTTACTCCCACCTGGAAGGAAACGTTCATCCAATGGCTCATTTGCAAAGGAGCAAGTAAAGAGAAGTGATGTGTAGATAAAGACCCTCCCTTGCTTTTTTTTCCGAGGTAGGTGCCTGTGCCACACAGCTGTTCGAGTGCTGTGGAGAAGCTGCCACAGAATCAGAGAAACACGGACACAAGTTTATCTGCCACACTGCATTTTATTTTCATGCTAATTTTCCCTGCTGGAAACTTCGTACATAAAAATACAAGGTTACCAGTACCCATTATAGACGCAGTGCTCTATGTTCGTGATCTTTGGAGTTGTGCTGTTTTGTTTTGTTTTTTTAATTTATAAAAAGTAAGAAATGGCACCAATATTTTTCAGATTTCCCGTACATACAAAAGCTGATGAAACAGGTAAATTCCTGGTGTGCTGCAGCGTAAGGTGATTATCTAGCTACTGTTTTCAAACACTCAGAAGTCTAGAAGTGCCACTGAATACAACAGGGTGGGAGCAGACCGACCCCCAGCAGAGAAACAATCAGGTCTAGCAGAACATTCAGCTGTGGGGCCAGGAAAGAAAAGCTGACATCCAGATGCCAGTGCTTTGGAAATTTTATCTGGAGTTGCACATATGGGTTCTGCATCTGCTCGGGTTATGCCAGCAGTCGGTGTCCAAATTGACACAGCTACCATGGCATGAGCAAGCAGAGGCATGACTGTATGTCTGGGTCTCTGCTAAGACAGCTGTCAAAAGCAGTGATGTTGGCCTTATGATAGCTAATTTTCACAGGACCAACCTGGGCTCTGTGAGTGATAGGTTTTAAGCACCCACAGCAAGTCATTTCTGAAAGGCCCTCCTTGGAGGAAGGTGGTGATGGTGAGGAGCGTATACACATAGATGAGTGTGTGTGTCCTTGTGAGCACTTCTGTAACTAAGGATTTTTTTGGCCACTGTAGTAGTGCTCAAGGAAAATTGGGATCGAATGCTTTAGGCCAGTGGCTTAGCTCAGTGCATGTGAATTGTTGTTCATATCCATCATAGAAAAATGGTCAACAAATCTAAAAGCTACAAAAAGTTTTTTTCCTCTTTTCATGTGAAAAAAGAGACTCAAGTCCCTAAAATAGGAGTATTTGCCTTTCAGTAAGTTCTTTTCTTACCTAATCATAGTTGCCCTAATAGCAAGCTGAGTGACTCAACGTAACCAATTCATCTTTTCCTCTCTTGCATTCCCCAGAAGTCTTCTTAAAAACAGAAAAGGGCGGATTTGTCTCGGGTTAGTATCTTGAGCGGGAAAAACCAATGGGCAAGAGTTATGCATTGCGGGGCAATGTATAGCTCTATTTCACTTTCAACCATTTGCTTATGTAACCTTCTATCTTTATTGAAATCATCAATTCCTAATAAGTAACTGGCTAGGTATAAGAGAAAACAATGATTTATGTTGTCTGTTCTTTTTAATCTGTTGCTGTATTTGGAACCTATTTATAAATAGTTTTGGAGACTTTGGTTAAATGGCTGTGTTCCTTCTATTTCATTATGATAAATTTTGCACTTAAGTTATAAAACACATTGGGGTGCCTGGGTGGCTCAGTCAGTTAAGCGGCCCACTTCGGCTCAGGTCCTGATCTCACAGTTCATGGCTTCAAGCCCCGCGTCAGGCTCTGTGCTGACAGTTCAGAGCCTGGAGCCTGCTTTGGATTCTGTGTCTCCCTCTCTCTCTCTCTCTGCCCCTCCATCACTTGTGCTCTCTCTCTCAAAAATAAATAAACATTAAAAAATTAAAAAAAACATTTACTAAGCTTTAAATATGTTAGGGAAGTTCACAGATTTTGCAAGGTGATATAAAACAGTGATTGACATCAATAGGAATCAGGTGATCATCCTTACATGCTTTGTATACTGTATTCTGATTTCTCTTTTGAAGCAGATATTTTAGTGAAGAAAATATGCACTCCACATTAGTGACATTCTAGGGCATTCTTAAATGTATTATGTCAGTCTTGGGTGTGGCCATGTCTGTGGTATTCCTGTTGATCTAGTGTGTACAGTCAGGCTTGATTTGGTCCCCTTGATTCAGGTCCTTTGATCTTAGCATTGAAGCATTTATGTTGAGGTGAAGAAACCAACATGGACCCAGGACCTCAAATGAAGTGACTTGTAAGCCTAGACAAGGGCCTGGGCTTTATAATTTTCGGTTTGTTGTAACTCAAAGTCTCACACATATTTGCATACATTTCCTACCCAGAGGTTGGTCTATATACAGCACTAGATGAGTGATGGTCCTTTTTAGATACCTCAGGATTATATGGTCTAGAATATCCTGTCTTCAAGGGGAATAATTAGCTCATCTTCCATGAAGGCAGCCTCACTATTTGGGTTTGGGTGCTTAGGGTAGCAGTCGGCTTTGCTAAAGAAAAATAGATCCCCTCCTCCAACTCCACTGTTCACGCAGGCAAAATTCAGAAGTGTGGAGCTTACCCAAGGAGAACCTCTGTGCTGCTGTCCAGCAACAGTATTTGATTATCCTTTTCTTCTGGCCTAAATTGCTGGTAATGGTTAGATTATGACTAAAAATGGAGATTCTCTCAGGATATCAGATGTATCATGTACCCAGGAGGTCATCAAAGCAGGTCTCTGTCTTTACTCAGCTCAGGCATCCAGATGCAGAAGTTGAATGGCCCGGCGGCTGCCAGCACTTATACCTAAATCCTACAAGATGGGGCAGGAGAAGAAGGGGAGAGGTATGGAAAGTGTGGTCTCCCATAGTCACCAGAGTAAAGGGTTGGTGTGGTGGTGGAGCCACTGTCACAAGGGTCTCTAAGCCAAATGATGGTTGGTTTATCACTAATTTGCATGCTCATTCAACACATACGTGTTTCTGTAATTATTGACTACTGGATTTTGCAATTAGTTACTGCAAATGCCAAGAAATAGTTATGGTCCTCATTCTTGTGGACTTTTCCAGTCAGGCTAAGGAGACAGATAAAAAATAAGACATTGTGATAAAATCTTTGAGGACCAGACCTAGAGAAATGAAAGACTCAAAACGTAAAGGAAGCCTTGAGACAGAAGTCTTGAGTTCCACACTGAAAATCAGAGAAGGTGCCACACGTTGTGTGATCCTTGAGCAGGACTTGGTGGGTGAGCATGATTCTACCAAGTGCAGGAGGACAGAAAGATCCTCGAGGTTACAAGAATGGAATGTCCAGGTGCTCAGAGCTTTGCAAAGATGTAGGAAGAGGTTCTGTGGGGATACAGTATGGGGGCTCTATGAAAGTTAGTGTTGGCATTCTATTCATTTTGACTGAGAAGGAATTTATGAGTGCTTTTTTTTGTGCTAGTCCAGAGTTGAAGCTTGGGGATATTGATAAGAGATCTCCCTCCTTCAGGGAGAATACAGTATTATAAGAAAGGCAGATATTCACATAGTGATTTCAACATGGTAGGTAAAAAAGGGTCAGGAGAGATGAGTCTAGATAGAATGTCAGGTTGAAACCAAATGCCAGGGCGTAGGGTTTAGACTTTACCTGAAGTCCTTGGGGAACCATGAAAATTTTTGAATCTAAGGTATAGTTGGGATCTCCATGGGAGATGGATGCCCAGGGTGGATGGGGGAAGAACATGTGGGAAGGGGGAACAGCCAGCTATGGGTGTGATTGTCTCAGGCAAAGTTATTGAGACTTGAACTGGGAGGTTTTGATGAGACTGCAGTGGAGACAGAGCTGATAGATGTCTCAGGAAAAATAAGTTTGCTCTTTACAGACTGGGAAACTGAAGCTTAGAAGAGTTAAGTGACTTAGTCAAATTCACAGAGAGAGCAAGTAATAGAGCTGAAATTTGAACTCAGACAACCTGATATGGAGAATGTAGTCTAAGGCAGTGGGAAAGAGAATGAGATCTTGAGTTTTAAAACAACAGATTTTTATCATGCCTATTTCCTAGATGTGATACGAGCATTAAATAATATAACTCATGGAAGCCCTTTGTGTCATGCCTGGCAACTAGTAAGGGCTCCGTAGCTGATACATTTATTATTATTTTCATTATTATTGTAAAACCTTCATTCCTTGTCTCCCATTCATGAGGCACATCACCTCTGCTTATGCTATAGATTCTTAAGCCTCAGAGTGCTAATGAAAGAAATAGCCCCTGCAGAAGACACCATGAGTGCTCCGTCCTTACAAAGACAGATGTGTTGGTATTGTGTAAGATACCTAACACATTCTTGGCAAGACAGTGTAAGGAGGTAAATAATGATAATACTTTAGAACAAATGAGCGATCATTATTAACACATTTGGAATATAAAAAATGTTAGTCATTTGGAACAAATGTCACAAAAATATTCTACCATGGGTACTTGGCTTTAGAAACTATGTGTGTTTCCTTTAAAGTCCTTTTAATAATGACAAAGTCACTTCTCTCCAGTGACTTTGCCACCAGCCTTACCATGGGGAAAGAAGAACTTGCTAGGGGAGTGCACTGGCCTTCCTAGTAACCCTCAAAATGTGTATGCTATTAGAAAATGAGCTTCGTGTGAAGTTATCTGTTCAAATCCAAAAGTGAAGGAATTGGACACACCTCAGTTTTGTTCTTTCCTTCATATGTCATATATGAAGGGACATTTGCCACTCTCACATCTTAGAAGGCTTGAGTGCGTTTAGCAGGGGCTGCTGCCTGGGGTCGAAGCCACAATCTCAGTTTTATTGAACAGGTTTTAGTGGGACATTATGATGAAGCAAAAGGTTTTAAGTTTATCTTACTTATTCTTTATGTTAGAAAAAAAAACCCAAGTTTAATTTAATACTTGTTTGTGATTTCATTTTAGAGTGAAAACATGATTGCTATCTCTCGTTTTTAAAAGACAACATTTTTTTCTTTTCTTTTTTTTTTTGTAAACCAAACACAATTTTTGAGTGAGACATGTTGTTTCCTCTCTTTATGTGTGTTCATACTAAGTGCTGGTATAATTCCATTATGTTTTGACTTGAACATTAAATATTACCTTGAAGATACACTTCCCAGCAGCCGTGTTCTGATAGTGACATATTGTACTGTTTGAAGGGTGTCATATGGTCATCTGTCAGCCGAATGTTGTTCCATGGAAAAAAAATTGTATTCTTCATATGTCATCTAGAATGCCTCATGTTAAAAAAAAAAAAAAAGAGAAATCTAACAGTATTCACTAAATCTGCATGTGAGGAAATGAGACAGGGGTGGGATGGACCTAAGGTAGGTGGAAAGGGGTTAGTCCACTCAGAATGTAGTCACTGTGTAAGAAACATGAAGCATTGTTTCACTTGGAGTAGTTTACATTTGATAGGATTATATTTTATGGCAGAAAAGCACACACTTCCTTTAAGGACTTGCAGTACCTATTGCTCCTTGTCTCTTGACATGCGGACAAAGATGCAAACAAGATTCCTGGTAGGAACAGGGGAGAAAAAGCGGCACCTCCCCCACAAAAAAACAAACAAAAAACAAAAACACCCCAGCAATCTGAGAAAAATGTGGGAGACTGAGGCTTGCTTTATCAGAGATGAGAGTGATAGAGAAAAGAAGAACGTGTTCTTGCCTCAGAATAATTTAGCAGTCAATATTTCTACTGGCAATATTTCTTTCAACAGGAATTAAGATGCTGGCCTTTATCCAAAGACACCTCATCCCCTATTACATTATAGATCTGATCCAGCTGTGGCTGCTTCTATACAGAGATGAGGGCAGGTCTAATAGCCAATTTGTAGGGTATACTGCACCAAATATGTAGACGATGGATGACCCCCCCCCCCCACCATGAATTTTCCTTCTCTCTGATCTTTGCCTGGAATATATCTAGAAATTCATGGATGCTATTATGTTCCCGTCTTTAAAATGCAGGGGAAAGATGCATCTGTGTTTGTATGTTACCTTGCATTTTTAGCATCTAGAATCTATACCCACACTAAGAAAGGAAGGGTGGCACCTGTTTGTTTCTTATTTTATCACTGCATTTCGTTCCTGAATTCTCTCAAAGTTAAAATAACTACATTTATTCCTCCCCCCCCAACTTTTTTTTTTGCAATTTAATTAAAAATTGTAGTCCCTTAAAAGAAAAACTAAAAAGACACACTGTATATCCTGAAATTTTGGATTTTTTAAAATGTAATTTATTGTCAAATTAGCTAACATACAGTATGTAAAGTGTGCTCTTGGTTTTTCGGGTAGATTTCTGTGGTTCATCGCTTACATACCATACCCAGTGCTCATCCCACAACAAGTGCCCTCCTAAATGTGTACCTTGGAACATTTACAGATTTTCTTCTTCACCTGCTCTTACCATTTATATTATGCATCTCTTTGAACTATGTAATGTCCATCAAGGTAAGAATAAAGGGAATCCTAAGGCACAGAAGTCTGATACATCGCAATACTAAGGCAATCAAGTATTAAAAGACAAGAGTAGGGGCACCTGGGTGGCTCAGTGGGTTAAGCATCCGACTTCAGCTCAGGTCATGATCTCGTGGCTCTTGAGTTCAAGCCCCGTGTCGGGCTCTGTGCTGACAACTCAGAGCCTGGAGCCTGTTTCAGATTCTGCGTCTCCCTGTCTCTCTTCCCTCTCCTGCTTGTGCTTTGTCTCTTTCTTTCTCAAAAAACATAAATAAATAAACATTTAAAAAAATTTTTTAAAGAGACAAGATAGGTATTTAAGCAAAGGGTAAATAGAAGTCCATGATTTTTGACCTGTATTTTAATTCACTACCAACATTATTAACTTCATTTTTGATTCAGGTTCATGCTATCTCAAAGGCTCTTCTAAGGTTTGATTAAGAGAAGGGAGAGAGAAAGGGAGACAGAAGGAGAGGTGATATTTTTTTTTCAGGGCTGAGAAAACATTGTGTTGAAGTTTTTATGGTCAGATATAGAAAAAGCACAAAGTGAGGCCAATGGTAATAACCTTGCAGTTAATCCTACGGGATGCCATGTTATTTTTCTTGGCTTTTCCGGAACTTCAGAGAAAGGTTCACCCCTGGGTATATTGATGGCAGTAGAAGGTCTTGGATCAAACTCCCAGATATACTTTATCTCAAACCTGCCACAATTTTAAAATGGCTAATTGAATTTCACATGAAGAGAATAGTTGTATCAATGAAGATGAATAAAAACATTTCCTAATAAATCAGCAAGAGAAACATTTGTGGGGCTTTGTTTTCAGGTTAGGGTTGACATTTTCAGTTCAAGGAAAGCAAGTTAAAGTGACATTTCTTATGAGATTGTTATATATTTGTCGAGAAAGCTAGTTTGACTAATACACGGGTTATTTCAATAGTTCAAGGACAGGTGGGTAATAATCCTCTTGTCATAGTCTACTTTGTGCAGAAGTAAAAAGCGGCCCATTTTTCCTGCTATTAAGGAAAAGTTTTAAGTTTATCTTACTTATTCTTTATGTTAGAAAAAAAACCCAATATATACATGGATTGTAACATGTATATATTCAATATAAACTAGAGGGAGAAGGAAGAAATTAATATTTACTGAGCATTCATCATATGCTATATAACTGAGTCTTAACATTCTAAATCTCTCAATGAAACAGCTGCCAGCATTCCCATTTTATAGATAAGAGAAAAAAAGCTCAAGGTCATTTAGCTAGTATTTGATCACGATCAGATCTATACCTACATCTCTCTGAGCCTGGTGACTATGCTTTTTGTTTTGTGTTTTTTTGCATATAAATTTTAATAAAAATAATGCAATAATAGCTTAAAGTGTAGAGAAGCTCAGAATCGAACTAAAAATTTGTCTGCATAAGACCTGTAATAATAGCATATTTTCTTTTGAAACTAGTAGGACATTCTTTTGTGTTTTGTCATGATTGTTTCCATGTTTCCAAAGGGTCTAGAAGCCTTGAAAGCCACTACAAGCTAGTAGATGAAACTCTGTTGTAGTGTGTTGTTTGCATAGTATCTCCTAAAACGAAGACTTACCTTGTGCCATTCATGTTACCTTATTTTCTTCTTCACTTCTGATCTTCTGCCATTTGAATTTTGCCTATTTGCACTCCATGTTTTTTCTTTCTCTCTTCCTCCATGTCTCCTCAATTCATAAAATGTGAACTTGGAACCTGGAGGTTAACAGCAGAAAATGATCCTATCAGTCTTACGGCCGTGGCCGTGTGCTTTGATTGCTGAGAATCTGAAGGAAATCACAACTCTGGTGGATGCAAAGTCTCCCCCTTAACTCCCCCTTTGTGATATCGATGAGAAAAATGTCCTTTCTCTAGAATACGTTTTTCAAAGTAAATATATTTATTTGAAAATTATTTTGTAGTACCTAATATGGCAACATTTTATATGTATCGATGAGCAGGAGAGTAATGGCTAAAGTCTGTCAGATAGCAACTTGTTAACAAAGTGTGCCTGTATCAATACGCTTTATTTCATAGGAGTCATTATTATTAATTGATGATTTCCCTTACCCATCAAAATGTTACCTGTTAAGCTTAGCGTGGCCTTACTTCTAATTTTTTAAAAGTGGGGAGGGAGAGACTTCTCTTGAAGAGAGTTAAATAAAGGAATAAGGAAGTCCTACAAAAACAGCTGCTATGAATTTGCATTTCTATGGACGGCATACTTTAGCCAGAGGATAGAAGCCACCCACAGCTATGCATCACATCTAGGGAGCTCTGTCGGAGTGTCTGTGCCATTTCTAAGGCCCAGTGTGTCTTCTGCTTCCAGGCCTTTGCACTTCAGCTAGCTGCTACCAGTTACGTATATTTTAGGTAATACTCTTCCTTGACTTTTCCAAAAAATAAAAATAAAAAAAAAAGAGGGGGTAGAAAATTTTATTTACTCAGGAAACAAACTGAAATAGAGTTAATTTTCAGGTTTGCCGCTGAATTATCAGAGGTTACTATGTTACAAATGGCAAAAGAAGGGCCCTTTGCCCGTGTGGTAATGCTGTCAGGGACCCTGCGGCTGTTGGCTCAGTTCATGATGTATTATACTGCAAGCATTTCAGCGCTCTCGGAGGATCTCTGGTCCTACCATAAGGTCAAGAGTTAACTACTTGTATTTTAGCTGTGTACCGCTATCAATACCGCTCCTATGGAAACCTCACTTGACGTCATTTTTGAATCTTTGTGACCGTAGTCAAGCCTTAGTAAAAGTCAATAAGAACATTAGACTGTTGTCTATATTATTACTTGCCACTTCCTGCCAGCAATCCACCAATTCATTAGCAGAGAGTTTTGGAACTCTTGCTTGATTATTTATGCAGTCAATAGCAAGGCTTGTCTGCATTCATAATTGTTTGATTTTATGGCCTCTTCTTTAAACAAACATTGTCTATGGTAATGTGATGCCCTGATGGATGGGAAAGGTTTTGTCTGTGAATATCATTTAGATAATTAAAAATGACAGATGAAATCGCCCGCTGTCTTGACCTGTACTTTGTTCCCTCAGTGATGCTGAAGAGATGCTGATTGCTGTCAATCAAAACCCATTGGAGGTTTGTAAATTCTGGCTGCTGTGAACTCTGACCCCTACTGTTGATCTGAAATAGATAATAACCTTGAAATTCTATTAGAATTTAAAAACAGTTTCACTAAAGGGGCACGGTATATATTTCTTTTCCTCTAGAACACAGTTACTTAATGTCACTCTTCACAATATCCAGAAGTAAAGTGAAATATAATGCTTAGCAAAGCTTAATGTAACAAATCAGAACAAAGATCTTACTCTGTAATCCCAAACTCCTGATTAGGAATCCCATCTTCTGGCTAGGAGGGGATGAAAACTTCAGCTTTGCTACTTCACTGGCTCTGAATGGTTAGCCCTTTTTTTTTTTTTTTTTTTTTTTTTGGCTCATGTTTACCAATTCTGTTGTTGAATGAATTATTTTCATGCCAGCGTGATTTTCATTTAGTATACTTTTTCCTATATTCCCATATTTATCCTATACATCTTTCAAACCACTATTTTTCCCGAGCCAAAGGAAATAATACAACTAGAATTTTGAAGACAATAGAGATCCAAAGGCCACTGTTGATGTCCAGAGTTCTCAACAAACATCATCAAAACCTTAGGTCAAGAGATCAGGCTGATAAATACATTTGCCTTGCAAATTTTTTTTTATCATTACCCAGACACTTAAAATATATTCAGAAACCCCACTAGTGTTTAAAATACACATGCAGGTAGATGATCATGGGAATGGAGGAAGGGAGTACTTGGATTTCTCAATATAGGAACCATCAAACTAGCCAACAGAAAAAAAAAATCAATAGCACATTCTACAGCTCAAAAATTATAACAATTAGGCTTCGACAGTTTTTAGTGCAGTGGTTGTCACAAATGTATGTAATAGCAAGAACAGTGCAATAAGAGAATTGAAAATAGCAGAGATCTCTTGAAAGGTGATTGTAAAGTAGTGTTGGGTTTTCTGCTAGAGAAACTTCTTCAGAGTTTAATGAGTTTGTGGAGGGTCATATGAAGAGTTGTTATCCTTGTTTTGCATTTGGTAATCAGCGGATCCTCTGAAATAATATTAGTTATGTCAGTGCCTCAGCGACAATGGAAAATAAATATTATCATTGATACTTGGCAGTTGATGAAAGTATCAGAAGCAGAATTCTTAACTTTATTTTGAGGGCATTTGTCCAGAATCAACCATTAGCTGTCTAAGGATAATACCGTGTCACAATTCAAGTGTTCTTTTGTTAACCTTGAGAAATGAATTTGGGATAAATTTATTATTGCCTAATAGAAACTAGGACAGGAAACATAAATGTGACTATGTGTATTTTCAGAAGCTGTTCTCAAAAGCTTAGCACAAGTCCACCTCTTCAGTGATGATTTCCTTGGTCTTCCAAGTGCCCTGGGATGACCTCTTCCTCTGACGTTTTGGCACTTACTATGTTTTGCCTTATTAGTACTTTCATTTCTTCATCGATTCATGTGATCATTTACTTTTTTTATTCACTAAAAAGTATTAATTAAAGAACATTCAGGTATTAAGCACTTTTCATATACTAATTATTCTGCATTTTCATCTTACCCCCCCCCATCTTATCTAGGCAAACAAACTTGAAGACCTACTGTTGCCTTCCCAGGCTAGGTTCCTGCTTTTGCATGAGTATCTTGGTCTCTCTTGAGTTGGCTTTACCCTTGCAGGTTCTCATGAGGCCTCTAATGACGTGGGCTTTTTTTTCACTTGGGGTTTGTGAGAAAGGGAGAGTGAAGAGCCTATGAACTCCATTGAGACAATTGGCTGATGATTTTTTTTTTTTTTTTTAGCCCAGGCTCTGTGGAGGTTTCTCTAATGATGGTTGGGTCTCAGCTCATGTGGATCATAAACATCACAACTATAGTTGAATCACGAACATGATGACTCATTTTTCCATCCCAAATTCTCCTTTCCTTGCGCCTTTGCCATAGCAACATTTGATTTAATGGTGACACTGTAGTCTCTCTTTCCCTGGACTCTAAGCAGAGGAAAGGGTTAAACATGCGAGATTCCAGTTTTCTTATTTGGCTCTGTGTATTCCAGATTTCTCTGTTAGCTTGCTAGACCAAGTAAGTTTTGTATAGCAGAACACATATGTGTTTCAGGATTAATTCATGCCAACTCCACTAATATTTTAAGCCTGTTTTGCCAGGAGAGAAAACCACATAGCTACTAAAAATCTTCATGCTTCCAGACCTTTTTGTTCCTTCTTCTGTTCCCTGTGCTATCATCTTCACAAATAATGCACAATCTCCTAAATCCTAAATTTCTTGGAAAAGAATTTTTGTGCTTATTTTGTTCAATTTCTTTTTGGACCTTTGATGACATTTAAGACAGTTGAAAGAATTTCAGCTGAACTTACTACCTTATATTTATTATATATTGAGTGTATGCATATAGTATATCTGCCCATGAGAAAATGTCTCTAATCTGATGCAACATGCACAAATTCTTTATTTATGGGAATTTTATAATGTATAAACATGGCCAGTTGTCACTTATTTCATGGTAACCTTATTTTGATGCCTAAGACTTTCATTCTATTGTATGATATGGATGCAAATATAAAATGGTAGTGTTAGAACAGATTTTCATAGTATACAGGGAGTATATCAAATCCATAGGAAATGGTAAGCTTGACACCACATTAAGACAAGGGTGGTTTCTTGCCTTTTAAAAATAAGTTGTATAGGGTGCCTAGGTAGCTTAGTAGGTTAAGTGTCCGATTCTTGGTTTTGACCCAGTCATGATCTGAGGGTTTGTGAGTTCGAGCCTCCAGCCTCGCATCGGGATCAACGCCGTCTGTGTGGGGAGCCTGCTTGGCATCTCATTCTCTCTGCCCCTCCCCTGCTCACACTTACATGCACACATATGCATGCTCTCTCAACACAAATAAACTAAAAAAAAATAAAATAAAAATAAGTTGGATATTGGTATCTTTTTTTAAAATAACCATTTGTTAAATAGCTTTTTATAATATTTACTTATTATATCTGATAGAGGGTGCGTGAACAAGCAGGGAAGGGGCACAGAGAGAGGGAGACCCAAAATCCCAAGCAGGCTCCAGGCTCTGAGTTATCAGCACAGAGCCCGATATGGAGCTCGAACTCACCGACTGTGAGATCATTACCTGAACCGAAGTCAGACGCTTAACCAACTGAGCCACCCAGATGCCCCCTGCATATTAGCATCTTAAGAGGCCAATGTTTGCCAAATTCATGCCAGTTACAGATCCAGGACTTTCTACTGACCTGGTTTTCTGTGTGTTATCTCCTGGAAGAGAGGCTTGTAAATAGAGCTCTACAGAGAGATTGAACTTCTGCTAATATTTGTTAAGCACTTACTAAGTGTTAAGTCACTGTGCTAGGCACTTTCAAACTGACATTGTCTCCTTTATTTTGTGTTGAAAACAATGATTATTCCCATTATTCATAGGGAGAAACTAAAATTCAGAGAACCTATGTAATATGCTCTAAGTCCCATAGTTAACCAAGCAGCAGAAATGGGATTCTGTCTTTAATGTTTTCTGGAACTAAATCCAGGGTTCTTTATTCTACAACACAATAGTTTTAGGTGTATCATTATATCAGCACTTTATTCTAATTAGTCTCTTGCATGAAGTTAATAATAATAATTTTTTCTGGTTTCAAATAATCGTTGTCGCACTGTGTGTGCCAAGCTTTCTACTAAGTGTCTTAACTGAATTCAGTTGGTCCTCCAAAGAAGTATAGGAGGCAAGTATCATCATCTATATTTTTTGGAACAGAAAATTGGTGTTTAGAGATGAACTTATCCAAAGGACAGAATAATCCAGCCAGAATCCAAATCCAGCTCTGCCTCTGTCCAGAGCTTATGCTCTTGACCGTCCCACCCAGAGACATAGCATGTATACCGCACAGCAGGCACTTAATCAGGCACTTAATCAGACCTTTGATGCCAGCCCTAGCAGTGGATGGTTCCGTGCAGATCAGAAATAGACACGCAGGTCCTCTGCTTATTTAACTGAATTCAATCCATTTGGGGGGAGGTGGTAATTTTTGTTTGGCTTCATTTTACCAAGTTCAGCCAAACTGATTTATATGAATCCTTGTTCAGCCAAACTGATTTATATGAATCCTCCAATTATCTTTTCAGTATGCCTATGCCAGAAATTTTGTTAGAGAAATGTTCTTTTCATTTCATCCTCTCAGGGAGGGACAATTAAGAAAAATCAAGTGCTAGTGACAGCTGTGTCTCAGAGAGGAGGTTTTTCCTACCTGATTATCCAGTTGTTTTGAGGATGGCAGTTCACACTGCTCAGAGAAGAGTCTAATTTCCCAAAGATTAATAATATTAAAGAAAGTTAAATGAAGCAAACAGCATACATGCCATCGGTACAGGGCCCCAGTCAAAACCACACTGCCCAATTCCCCTCTGCTATTGGGGAGATAATTACTGAACCTTTGTTCAAGTGAAGTAAATGAATTTTGAATCCTCTGTATATTTAATTATCCAAGACTGAACCTTTGTTATTTTCCTTAAAACACACACACACACACACACAAACACACACAGAACCAATCCAGGTAATCCCCTGTGGTATATTCTGAGCACTAATTACTTCCCCAAATCTCAACATTATTTTAACTTGCTCTTAGTAATATGCTGTAAGTATTATTTGGATTTATTAGCATGCTTTTATAAGACTTTTCTCTTGACAAAGATGTTTATTTTGCCAATCTACTTCTAGTTTAACATTGACTTGTTGTTGGTCTCTAAACGTGCTTTGGCTTCGAATAAGTACAGATTTTGAAACATTTGTGACACAGATCTAAAAGAGTAGATCTGTGAAATACTGGGAGTATTTTGCCCATGAATAGGCACCATCTATTCTTTGGAAATGGAATTTTTATGGCTTTGGTCATTATTCTCAAGTAGCAAAGAAGTGTTGATTGTTCATTTTGAAGAGATGGAGGTAGTTTAAAATCACCAAAATTTGTTTAAAGCACATAAACTCTACATTTGAGTACAAAGTGATTTTTTTTTAATTCTGAGGGGCTCCCGGGGTTATATTTTGCTACAATATGAAAATTAATTGTGACAATAAAGGCCATGATTATAAGCCTTTCACACTGTCCCACTGTGACAATTAGCTCCCAATTGTTAGACCATTTATTTATTAGAACATTAAGAATTGGAGCTGTCTTGACTTGTAACTGAAAATAGATTATTATTGGGGGTGGTTATGAACCCAAAGGACATACCATAAAGTGTTTTTACTGGTTGAAGATAACAGTGCATTTCAAGATAATACAGTTGGGTCACCTCTGATAGATTTCAGGAGCAACGTTGTAAAAGGTGTCTAACAGGTGACTTGCCTCCAAACTCTGTCATACAGTTAGTTTTCTTTGGCGAGAATGAACTTTTAAAATAAGTGTATTGTTTGTGAAGCGAGTCTGACATGCAGGCAGCATGATCAAAGGGACCGTTTTTTCCTTAGGAACATGGAGAGCGTGCCTCTTCCAGGAGAACAAGGTAAGACAGACGTCCCTGAAAGTATGCAGGCTGTTTCCTAAAGAGCAACAAGGAGAATGAGGAAAAAGCCTCCATTAAACTTTCAAAGAGACATGTGTTTCAAACAGACTTGTTCAGCACTTACTCCCTCTGTAAGAGCACAGGAACTGTATAGATGTCTGTGCACCTGTGGATGGAAGCCCCGCTGCATGCCCCGAGAAGGAGGACATTACAAAGATAAGCAAGAAATTGACTGCGTCCTTTCTAAAAACACTGTCCTGAACTCCTGATGTGTTGTAGTTGAAGTGTAGGTGCCCTCTTCCTTTTCTTTGTAAGTAGTTATTTTGATTTGTTTTGGGCTTGTTTTTTTTTTTTTAACTCACTAGCATTAGTTCAGGAAGATTTCTTAATATTTACTCTAAATTTATATTCAAAGACAGTTTAAGGTAGTAGTTAAGGGTATGCATATTAACTGTGTGATCCTAAGCAGGTTGCTTCAATTATCTGCCTCAGTTTCCTCAAATGAAAAATGGAAACCAAACTGATACTTAAAATCTGAAGGGAGAAAACATTTAGAATAATAGCAGACACATCATCAGTGCACTGTGCATGCTAGTATAGTATTTTTATTACCCAGAATAATCATTTTGGTAACTTAAGAAGCTTTTTTTGAGGCTAATCAGCAAATATATATATATTTATCAGCAGATATATATTATATATTGCTGTTTCTGATAATTTTGTCATTTTCCTTCACCTTAAATTTTATAAGAATTTTCTTTATATTTTTGAAGATAGCTTGTAAATCCATTATAGACTAAATATCTTTTAAAATTTTTCATACCCACTTGTCATTAAGAGGGATTAGTGAAGTACCTGAATCCAAGCACTCAAATTCCAGAAATAATATTTGAATTCCAAGAAAAGAAAATATCTTGAAGGATAGAGGGAAATAATAACAAATATTCACCTACGAGTGTGGAAATCCTGCTCACACCTATCCCTGTAGAAGATCCAAGTCAAGTTGTAACTTGTTGGGGCTGAGAGAGAAAGAGTAAAAAAAAAAAAAATCTGGCACTATATGGATTGATTTTAAATCTAAATTCTCACAGCATTAAGTAAAGGCTAAAGCTGGTGGTTGGTTGGAAAAGTACAGGTATAGTCTTGCTGTAAAATTGTTCTACCAGATACATTAATGGCCCTAATTAACAGAAGACAGAAATGGCTCTAGAAAGAATAGGGACTAGAATTTAGTTAAACAACATATTCAGAGACACTCTTAGTTCAACTGGAGGAAAATTCAGCTGTGAAGTTCTCTCTTACTTGTCTAAATAGTTCATATTCTGTGGCATTTGGAAACGTTTTTAACTAGATGAGTGGTGGTGTGGGATTGTCCATTGGAAGGAAAAAAAAAAAAGTCACATGAAACAACTTATGTATACCTGTCTAGGATTTTAGTTTTATCAAAGCAGACCTGCGTTGCAAACCAACTCACACGTTTTTTGTCCTTTCTCTTATGATGCTTTTCTCTTCTCTTGAGAAGGGATTCCCAAGTGGAAAGATGAAGCCTTGATAGATTTCGTACATATTAGATATTACAGGATGCAAAGTTAGGATGGGTAAGTTAGCATACTGTCTTCAGGATATCACAAAATTGCCTTTTAGGCATCATTTACCCCTTTCAGAGCCTTATGAAAATCAGTCTCGTGATATACCTTAAGGTGTGTGTTGACTTAATTCCAGAAATCTGGCAAGTCTGAAAATTGGATTTCTACTGTCAAGGATTGGTAGAGGCCAGTGCAGAGGGGGCAGGATGGGAACTCCTCTCCCCTTTTGCAGGTGTGTGTTACCCTAGCCTTGGCCACATTCCAGTCACAGGGCTCAGGACTTCCAGGAAGCTCTACGCACAGCTGCCTTACTTTCAAGAAAGTGGACTTCGTATTATTCAATAGGAAAGTGTTACATAGAGAAGGTTGTAATTTGATGGGTCCTTTACTCAAATCTTTGGAGAGTGCATTCTAGAACATTTTGTCATGTCTAACTACTACTGCCCATGTGGAATATAGAGTCAGGTACGGTTTTGGCTTGGCTTTGCTGTGTGTCTGTGAGCACGTTTCATTACTCATTGTAATTAAAAAAAAACTTCTCGGGCATCTAGGCAGCTCAGTCCCTTGTGCGTCTGACTCTTGATTTCAGCTCAGGTCATGGTCCCAGGGTGATGGGATTGAGCCCTGCCTGAACATGAAGCCTGCTTATCTCTCTCAGTCTCTCTCTCTTTCTCTGTTTCTCTCTCTCCTCCCCCACCTCTGCCCCTCTGCCCCTCTCCTGCCCTGTTTGCATGGGTATGTACTCTCTCACATACTCTCTCTTAAAAAAAAGAAAGGCCTCTTTTGAGAGGAGGGTGTATTTTTAAGATTAAATGAGATGATACATTTATTTTTTTTTTAACTTTATTTTTGAGGGAGGGAGGGAGGGAGAGAGAGAGTGCACACATTTATTTTTTTAAAAAATACATTTATTTTTTTTAACTTTATTTTGGAGGGAGGGAGGGAGGGAGAGAGAGTGCACACATTTATTTTTTTAAAAAATACATTTATTTTTTTTTAACTTTATTTTTGAGGGAGGGAGGGAGAGAGAGTGCACGTGAGCATGAGTTGGGGAGGGGCAGAGAGAGAGGGAGATACAGAATTCAAAGCAAGCTCCAAGTTCTGAGCTGTCAGCACATAGCTCGACACAGGGCTTGAACTCATGAATGGTGAGATCATGACCTGAGCTGAAGTCTAATGCTCAACTGACTGAGCCACCCAGGCTCCCCAAAATAATGTGTTCAAAGCACCACTAAGTAACTACTCAGTCAGTCTTGGTTATTATAAAATGTATCTATTCATTTTGTTATTGTTGCACATATTTTTGTGTAGTAACCATACCAAAAGAGACTTCTCCGCTACATGTTTTGAAGAGTAGACCACTGCTCAACGTGCTGTCCAAAGTCTTTCATTGCTGGTGAAGCTGGCAGGTATTTGGTGGAAACACTCTCCCTAGCTGTGTAGAAGGAAGCCCCAAGGCTGGCAATGCCACGAGAATCAACTCTATTTCAAGTTAAAAGACTTGTGTGTGTGTTTTTTTTCCTTTGGAGGAAAAAGAAATGTAACTTTTCTGTGGGCTGGAAAGGACCACCAAAGACCAAGGCTTATCCCTACAAACAGATATTCATCTGGAAAGGACGTGGCTTATCTCATATCCACCATGAGTCGTACAATTGATTGTCCAGTACACATTGTAGTCAGAAAGTCCTTTTGTGTTTCTAACTTAGGTACTTCATAATAACTGAGATTTTTTTTTTCTGCTTTCCTAGTACTCCAAGTCCCTTTCCAAAAACATACACTCCGTTTAGTGGTGTCCTGCGAGCCTCAAATTCTTCCCTGGCATTTTTCTTCTCTGACTGAAAAGCCCCATTGAAAGTATCAAAGATAAATTAGTACATTTCTCCTATATCCTCAATATCAAATGAGATTTTAAGTAACGTGACCACCAAGAAATGGGGTGAAAAAGTCTTGGGCCTGTGCAACCTCTAACTGTATGTTACAGGTGTTCCTCTAAGTAGACATTGAACCCTGTGAAAAACACCCCCAGATGCTCATTTTCCACTGAGCTGACTCTGGACTCAGTTAGCAGGCCTGCAGAATCATCTCCAGTCTCTCCTTTGGGGCTGGGAACATCTACCCAATTCTCCATGGTCACAATCCTTTCCTGACTTTTTTTATGAATATAATTTATTGTCAAATTGGCTTACGTACGACACCCGGTGCTCATCCCAGCAAGTGCCCTCCAACAGGTGCCATCACCTGTTTTCCCTCTCCTCCATGCTCCCATCCACCCTTAGTTTGTTCTCCGCATTTAATAGTCTCTTGTGGTTTTTCCTGACTTTTGAATCAGGGAGTAAGAAAGCTTGAGTATCACCACAGTGGCCTCCTGCCTGACCTTCCCCAACTCGACCGCCCTCAGGAACCATGGCCAGTTTTGTGCATTTCTGTCCTCATCCTGTTACTTTTATATTTATTCATTTATGCATTCTCTCATTGAGTATGACATGCCTGCTCTGTGCCTCAGTGCTGCCTACAGAGACCTTAGGCATTGGCACAAAGCCCCGGGAGTCTAACACTGCAGAGAAGCACCATCTTTGACAAGGGCTACTAAGTGCTTCTGCGTGTGTGCTACTTTGGTGGCCGATCAAGTTCCAGCAAATAATATTAGAGAGTGTCAGCTATGCCTGTGTGGAGTAGGGCTGGAGAATAGTGCTTCTGTGCCTCTGTAGGTGAACACATTTACAGTGGATGCTGAGACCTGGAACTGGTGGGGGCATAAGAATTTTTAGATCAAAGAGGAACCCCAGAAGAGATCTGTGAACAATAGGAAGTCACCAGACAAAACCTTCAATCCCAGTTTTCATTTTTTTATCAGTCATTGCATTGCCCTACAATTGCAGCATTTTTTAAAAGAAATGTTTCCAAAGCTACAAAGCTTTGAAATATTAAAGGGAAATAAATGAACCAGAACTTGGAAAGTTGGTTTGCTCACAGGAAAATTGTGGGGTTTCTTTTTTCATTTGAAATTAATGTAAAGGCAGTTCCCCCACTCGAATGGAAAGCTTATTTGTTTGTTTTTGTAAATAGGCATAAAAAAGAGCATAGAAAATTTGTACCTCACTCTTTGATGCTTAGCAGGAGGTTTGTGGGTTTTTTTTCATAACTGAGGCCTAAGAAAAATGCAGTAGCACAATACATCACTGATACAACAGTCTGATAGATTTATAAAATGTTTAGTGAATGTATTCTGCTTAGACCAGCAGGAACACCTGCTTCTATTATTCCATCACTGATAAAATGGTAAATAGCTTCTGTCAGTCATGCAGTTTGCATAAAGCCACATAGTTTACTTGTGGGATTGGCCATTTGTATGGAATTACATGGAGTTTGTGTTCAATCTCTTCGTTAAATGATTCAGTAAAATTATGGGGTCATAAATGGACAGTGACACCATTTTCATCTTTGTTCATCTTATCTTTTCTATCCACTCCCTATTTCTCTTGATTGCACTTCCTCCAGTGTAAGCTGCAAGATGTACCTTCAAGGATTAACTGTTATTGTTCCGTGGGTCATAGTGGGCATCTAGGTGGTCAGCCTGATGTCATTTCTTTTCTTTTTTCTTTTTTTTTTTCCCCCGGTACAGTTTGATTTCTCTCTTGATCAATGAGAACCATAACTTAAAATCTGACAGTTCTATATCCTCCCACTAACCAACTTAATGAAGCAGTAACCACCAATATTTGAGAAGAAAAAGTGCAACTATATTCAAATGTTATAAAGATAGTGCTATAAAATAACAACACTCGTGATGCTCAGTGTCCCTTCACTGACCTGGAAAATGGGAAAACACACTTTTTTTTTCTTTTTAACTGGAAACACTTCCCTGTTCTAGCTGGAAAGACTGACGATTTCCTTTTGCCAGGTCTAAGTAGCACTTGGTGCTTCTTACTCTCCTTGGACTGAGGGACTGAAACCAAATTCTTCAGAGAGGTGTGAGTTCTTGTTGGGACACAAGTGGTAAGCATTTGGCTTTTCCTTAGAAACTTAGAAGGAAAAACACTTCCGTGTCGGGGCCTTCCTCTTTTACTTTCTTGGATTATGGAAGGGGCCTCTGGTAGTCCAGGTAAAACACAGGGCACCGAACAGACTTGGACTTTACTGATGGACTATGTAACACATCCAGACAGAAATCACCGTTGTTCAGACAGAGTTCTGTAGTTAGTCCTGTTCCCCTCCTTTTCATTCTCTTTAAGTAGTATAGCTAGTCTAGTATCTGTTTTATTTTAGACCAGTGATCTCAAATGCTATTTAGCTGTTCTTAACAACTGATAGTAAATATTTTCACGCTCACTGAGATGTCTGCCTTTTTAAATCAGTGACCTAGTTTTTACACCTTTGGCTATCAGCTTCTTGAATAGTCATTAGAGCCACCTAGCTCAGATATCTACATTTAGCAATATCTGAAAATGATATATAATTTGCACGTTCCTGTATAATAGAGACTACGTCAAAATGACAGAGGAGTTTGTGGATTATGATAGACTGTACCCTCTGGGATGAGAATTCTAGGTAGTTTACTCAGTCTTACTTGATTAAATCAGGCATAGAACATATTTAGTGGGTTCTGATACCCACTTCCTCCTTCCTGGAAGACTGGTAATGTGAATAAAGACATTTTCACGTGTGGTCCAGTCTTTGTCTGTCTGCCTCATGTTGCTCCTGTTCTCCTGTCTGTATTGTAATGCCTGCATCTATCTTGGGGGCTTGTTTACTAAACCCTGAGAACTCTGAGTTTTTGCTTTTGCCTCTATGCAAGTCCTTGGTCTTGATCCTTTGGTTCCCATAGGAGGCTTTGCTTCTAGTATGCTCTGCACAGCGCTGGCTGCCTGCTTTCCTCTTCAGTGGGAATGGCTGAAATGGCTGCATGTTGCTGCAGCTCTCTGTCCCAAGCGCCTGGATAATGTGCACCTGTGGCCTTTGTCAGCTGCCTCCTATCTGCACTGTCAGCATTTGGCATTGCTGTGACATGGGGCCGGGGGGAGGGGGCGGAAGCCGTTTAGGCAGGAAGAAGTCATTTCTGGACAAAACAAGAGCTGAAATTGGATCTTCCATTGGGCAGAGTCATCACGCTATTTATGAAGGACGTTTTCTTCCTTCCTCTTGCCTCAGAAGTAATTTGTAAGTGAGTAATTGGGAAGCGTTTCGTGCCCTCATGCATTGACTAGTAAATAATAAGTATAAATCAAATGAACGTGAATGAAACCATGAAGCTGACTACTTCTTTGTACATTTGATGGGGTTTGACCACATCACATCTTTGTTACAGAAGGCTTCTGTGAGACAACCTCTTTTACTAACTCCAACGTGTAAATAAACCTGAATTATTTATGGTATTTTATGATTATTTTGCTTTGCCTTAGGAAAAAAATTTTAAAAACCCCTAGAAAATCCCATCTTTAAAAATCTCTGGCATCTGTAGGAGCATGATTAAGATTCATCACAGATTTCTTTTTCTATAACAGTAGGAGATTTAAATTAAAGTATTGGAAAACCATTTGCCCCCCCCCCATCCTAACACCCTGTTTAGAGTCTTCTCTTAGATGAATAGCATGTAACTCAGTCTATTACTGAGGGTGTGTTTTGCAGTGACATTCCTTTTTCAGAAAGCTGTGTATGAGAAGTTCCCTTCATAGATGGGTTACTCATTGATTCACAAATAAGAAGAAGAATAAAAAAAATCTGTGTATTTATTTAAATCTGATTAGGCTCCCTTTTCATTATTTTTGTATAAAGCCACCTTCTTGGCAATAATAATAATAATAATAATAATAAAAGAAATTTGGTAATCTACAGTGTAATAAACTTCTTCCCCATGTAATATAAGAGCTGAAGGAGAAGAATGTCTTTCAAAAGTGAACTGTCTTAAACTAACATATAGGAAATAAAGTAGATGTATTCAGTCTTGATAAAAGTATACCTTCAGCATTAAAGCTTCTGTCTTTGGAACGAAACTACTTTGGCAGAATCCATTGCTTTCTCTGTTTATGATCAACCTGACCCTGGCAGTCTGTCTTAGAATATTGAGACGTGCCCTTAACACCACCTCTTCTCTAAGCAAAATAGTCAATAAATATGAGCACGTGTGTAGGAAGAGAGTGGAGTGTGAAAGAGATAGAAAAGGAGACTAAGGTAAGAATTGGAAAGGATTACCAAGAGCAAAAGAAGATTTCTTCTACTTTGCTAGAAATCCATGGAAGAGTCAAGAACGTATTGGCCACGGAGTGTTCTGACCTCAGTGTCTGTGACTCTGGTAGAAGCTGGTGTGAGCTTTCCGCATACCTCATGGGCCTCTGGCAGGAGGATGCCAAGAAGGGAAAACGGATAATCCTGGGCCAGCTGGTTTCCTTCAGCCCTTCATTCATGCCTTGCCTTGTTCCAAAGAGCTTAAGTCAAAGTGTATCGCTTACTTTAGTCAGATTGTTAGGTAGCAAAGTAATCTTACTCAAAAGTACACTTAAACTTACAAAATCAGCACCATAGCATGAAGCTCGCAGTGCGCTGTTTCTGGTAGATTTTCCTCTCTGCTCACATCTGTGATTAGACAAGTACACTAGTTTTAATCAACTACTCCATTTCTCTAACCTAGAATCACAATTTATGAATACCTTCAGAGAGAGTGCTTAGAAGGGCAGACCCTTCTAATGACTTGTTAGCTTAACAATAAACCACTGAAGCTCCTAATTTGCCTATAAACACATGATCCCACTGGCATTGCCCTACACAGTACAGTTCAAAGGGCCTAATAACTGCCCTGTTCTTTTATATGGAACTGTTTCAACCCCTGCTGAGACCTAGAAGATTAAGAATGTAAAGGGAAATAAAGCTTCATTCCCTGTAAATTTGGCTCAAGACCTACAAATTATCTGTGGCCGCTAATTGAACTCTTTATTTCCTCCTCAATGAAGCTCTTCAGTGGATGATGCGTTTACAAGTTTTTCATTTCTACCCTCCGCTGGATGATCTGCATCTCAGTCTAGAGGCAGTGTCATTCTTGGTAACTCCCCACAGAACGTAGAAAGCCATTGCAAAGGCACAGGTGATATTCTTCTTGATGGCAGAACATCTAGGAAAATCATCTCTTCGATTGCCACTGGACCTAGGTATTTGTGGTCTCTAGTGTCATTGATTAATACTTCAAAAGGTCTTCAGAGCAAAAGTATGAAGTCACTCCTGAACTGGCTTGTCATTTCCTTCCAAAACGTATCCTTTGATCTTCAGGTCTAAATTAAAACAAATCTTTTGTGGCACCTATAGGTAAATTTCTTCCAGTTTTTAGTATTATGTTGACTCATACTATTTATCATTTGTAGATTAAAAAAAAACATTTTAAGTGTTAGCAATGGCATATGGTTCAATATGATAGAAATGGAGACTGGCTGATGCCAGTCTAATACATTACGACTTACACCCTTCTTAAAAATTTGAGTGCCTTTATTTTTCTCAGTCTTCATTGTCTCTAGTTTATTCTATCCTTTTTCTCTTTCAAGTTCTATTTGGATTGAATAGGAGTACTAAACAGATAGCCCTAGGGATTGTGGCCTTTCCCTGCCCATCTAATGTATGGAGGAGAAATTATTCTAACCCAGATGAACATTTCACTACCTTGTTCTGTAGCCAGGGTCCACTCAAGAAACATGGATGGTATCAGGAAGATACTTCTCAGCTGCAGTGAATCTCTCAAGTGGGTGGCCAAAATGAAAAAGAAACCCTAAAAAGTTCTGAGTTAACAAAATAAATAAATGTTAAAACATCGCTTCCTTGATTAAAATTGAATATGTAAGCAGGCAGAAAATAAGAAATTCTGCTGTGGAATTTAGTGAAATACTAACTCTTTATAATATTCTTTATGAACTATAGCAACAAAACTCTTAATACAGTTTTCAAAATGGTGGTTAGAGGATGTTGTAAATTTATGTGGTTCTCTTTGGCAAGGAACCTTAGAAATGAGCATTTTTTCCCAAGTTTTACCCCAGACTTATCAGTACTAGATTATCCTTATTTGTAAAGTTTAATTATGAAAACTTGACTTCTTATCAGGAGTTCTCCCTTCAAGTCTTCGTGGCAATTCACTTAACCTTCCCTGTAGGAGTTGGGTCCTTTCCAATCAGTTTGCCCTTGGCTAAGGGTTGGTAGGAAAACATCCCGAGGTTGAACACTTCGCCACTGGCCAAATGGTTGCACATCATCCCTGACTCAACCTTGTCCTAACCTGTGTTTGCTCTCATGCCATGCACATGGAAAAGGGAAAAAATAACTCTGCCCCCCTTTTTTTTTAATCTGTTCTTTTTGGGAAACAGCCAAACATCCTTTCATAATCAAATGCCTGTGTATCCACAGGCACTGGCCACAATCCAAACATTTATTGGTCATTGAACACCTTGCATGAGGTAATTTTCAATTATCTTATTAAACCGGAACAGGGATCTGGTCATGTTTCCTTTGATTATAAATGTAGCTCATGTTCTTATTACTGTTAATAGCAGTGCTCATGGGGTGCCAGCAGTTTTCTGGGCACTGTCCCATAGGAAATGCTGTCCTGTGTCCTTTGTGAAGAAAGGCACCAGGAACAAAGAAGCTGAGGGTGGGACCATTCGGTCATTGTTTATTTCGGAGGAGGGGGGGCTGGGATGGGTAACTGCATGTGACGAACATGGTGGTGGTGCCATAAGCATGGTGAAAGTTTGAGATTGCTACAATAGAGTCCCTGGGAGGAAGTCGAAAATACGAATGTCTTGAAGGAAAACGACTATCAATTTTTTTGTTGATACACAGCTTTATCTATGGACACATGGCTTAAGCAGTAACAGAACACTCAAACCAAGAAGAGACTTGAGAAACATAAAACTTGTCACCCCAGGACTTCTAGGTTCTCCCTACTGATGCATTCATTTAAATATTTCCTGCTTTTGAATTAAATACTTCAAATGCTTTATTTGCCTAGAAATTTCAAGAATAGGGTCCATGCCATAAGCTACAGATGATTGTCTAACTAAAAGTTAGGGGTGCCTAGATGACTCAGTCCTTTAAGTGTCTGGCTCTTGATTTCAGCTGAGGTCATGACCTCACGGTTCGTGATGGAACCCCACATCAGGCTCTGTGCTGACAAGTGTGGAGCCTGCTTGGGATTCTGTCTCCCTCTCTCTGTGCCCCTCCCCCACTTGCTCTCTTTCTCTCTCTGAAAATAAAAAAAAAATAAACTTTCAACATATAAAATAGCATACAAAATAAAAAAGTTTTAAAAAAAGTGTTAGGAACTCGTAAGTTTGTGGTAAAGGAGAGTTCAGGAGCCACATTTAGTGATTTTGAGATGATGTCAAAGGATAATAGCTGATAAGAGGAGCAGTGATAGAAACAGAAAATCTTAGTGCCCATAACAGGAATTTATCACAGAAGAATAATTATTTTCTCACTTTAGTGGCCTTGATACTAAAAACAAAACAAAACCAACACAAAACATCTAATTCTCTATGAAATATAAATGGTTATTATATATATTCAAATAAGTACACATTTTAAAGAAATTGTGTGGTTTGTTTCATTTTAACTTATAATTTTAGTTATCATTACTACATTTTCATAATTTTCATAATTTTAAAAGATGACAGATTACTTGTCTCCCTCTAATCACATTGTTTTAAAGTAAACCTCTAGCTTAATAGAAAAAAAAGGTACATAATATAATTAAATATTGCTCTGATCTTTGTCTTTTGTAATGCGGGAAAGCATGGTTTATTCAGGTCACCAGCTTAATTTGAAAGCAGAAAGTGCAGAAAGTTCAGGGAGATGCATTCCCAAACTGTGATTCCAGCAATCCTGTCCCTAAGCCTTTCTGCTTTACCCCAGCTGACCACTCCAGAAAGCAGTAAGAATGTGGATTTCCAGAGCCCTACTAGAATGGAGTTGGTGCCCGAAGTGAATTTTAGCAAAAACCAAGCACAGACAGCAACTGCGGAGGATAGCCCTGTGAAAACATCCGACATATCACAGTACTCTGCAAGGAGTTCATGTGCCAAATGCAAGAACGCATCAAGTTCCCGATGACTGGGGTACTTTACTGCCCTCTTTGTAGCCCTAACGTTGGCAGTCCCAAGTTAGGTTACTTTCTTCAAAATTGCTGCATAAATAAAATCACTTTATAAATATTTATAAACTTATTTCATTAATCCTTTTCTGGTCTAGTGTCATGAAGCTGCATAAGTCCAAGGAATTAAAAATAATAAATAAAAGAAACTCTTGAAGGAGTCTTCCTGTGGTACTGAAATTTACCAAATGTGGCCAAGCTCATGCATCTTTTCTGCTCATAGTTAAATTGTCATGACAGCTAGAATTTCCAGAAGCTAGGATTGGATGCAATACATTTAGTTCTTTCAATTTTTGATGATACTCTTCGATTTTGACCTCCTTTATTCATCCTTTTCCTATATGTCACAGTATTTCAGGCTTTTTTTTTCTCACACCCAAATGATTACTCCCCACTTCTAAATTGTCTCCTGTCTTCCTGCCTTTAGGTGCTGGCTGATTTAATCCAGCCTATACACAGTCCTTGCATTGATCACTGGAATCTGCTCATTATTTTTTATCAGTTTCCCAGTTTAGACAACAGAAAAGTCATTACTCACCAGTCTTCTTTAGTAGTTATTCAAGGCTCCTTCTATCCTCATCACAGAGATGGGCCTAAACCTACCTTCTAGCCCAGGAATAAAAAAGTACCAACTCTGCTCAGTTCCGTGTCTCTTGTGGATTTCAGTGATGTGCATTCCAAGTGTAGACTTAGAATCAGTCTTTCTTAGTGTTCCAGGTATACCATTCACTGTTAGCTGGGACTCACACTTTGGCCGAAACCATGTTTCCATCTGTGATTCTAGCCTAGTATTTCTCAACCAGCGGTGTTTTTTGCCCTCCAGGAGACGTTTGGCCATGTCTGGAGACATTTTTGTTGGTCCCAGCTGGGGAATTACTACTGGCATCTAGTGGGTAGAGGCCAGGAATGTTGCTGAACGTCCTGCATTACACATGACAGCTCTAAAAACAAATTTTCCACCTCAAAGTGTCAGTGGTGCTAAGGTGGAGAAACTCTTTAGCCATATTGCTCACTATGATTTGTCTATGGTTCAGACCAGTTCTTTTACTATGGTTACCTGCCACATGAATATGCATTGCTCTCCCACCACCTCTTTGCCTTCGTCCCTGCCCATCTTCCCAACCATCTATACGTGCTTAGCTTTAACCTACTGAAATTCTGCCCATTTTTTTTGCAAACTCAGCTGGATAGATGCTGTCTACTCAAAACCAAACCAACCAACCAACCAAAAAACCTCCCCTTGTCATTCCACTTGACAATGATGCCTGCTCTTCTGAATTCCTACAGTATTTAGTATTCACTATAGTCTAATACCATTCAGGCAAATCCCCTTGTAGGGTGGTTATGTCTCTATCTTATTTTCCATTTTAGACAGTTCTAGATACTTAGCTTCTAGCTTGATGTATGTTGTAAAGCCAAGCAACATAGCCCCCTGAAACCCTGTAGAGTTTTGCCTGGTTTTAATCGTACCAGAATCACAACTTAGCATTTATCTTTTTTTTTTTTTTCACTTACCATTAGGATATGCTTTTTTCATATTGCTTGGAAGTCTCCAAAATTATTTTTAATAACTATATAATGACATTCATTCAAGTTGATATGCTCTAATTGACTTAACTAATCTCCTCTTACTTTAGAGTTATTTCAATTTTAGTTTTTGACAAAATAAGTAATACCAAATTGGATATCTTTGGTACATAGCTTTCTCCGCTTTCATCTGTAATATTCCCTTCGAATGAATTCCAAGGAATGGTCCAAATGGTTGGGTATGTTTTTATTGCTAGTGATATGTATTGCCAAAGTTACTCCAAAGTGATTTACCAGTTAAATAGCCAGTAACAATATTTAAGGAAACCATATATTAGAAACGGTCAGGAGGCCCAAGTTGAAGTAACATTCAGATTTTCACTAATAGCATGGTCTTAGGCAAACCACTTAATCTGTTTGATCATATTTTCTTACCTGTAGAATGGGGATAATGAATCTTTATCATAGGGCCATGAATATGAAATCAGATAATATCTTTGGAAATAAGCTATAAACTGTAATTACCAATGTTCATTCAATAAATATTGATTTAAAGACTTCTCTAGACCAGATTCTTTACCAAGAACTAGGGACATGGACATAAACACAGTCTTGGCTTCAAGGAGTTCTCAGTTAAGTGCTATGTAATTTTCAAAATATTATTTTAGATACTAAATTGAAAGAACGTTACTTTTTAGGAAGTACAAGGGATTGAAAGTAAAGGCTGTCCATGTAGCAGGACATACAAATATGAAAAGCTCACCAATTGAATAAGGTGATTATTAGTTTTCTTTTGCTACCACTTGGTCAGTTTATCTCTCTAGCCTAAACCAAAACTGCATTTCCTTGCTGAAATATATTTTTAGGTTTGGTTGTTTTTTGTTTGTTTTGTTTTGTTCCATTTTGTTTTAGCGTTGCTGGATTTTGTTTTTTGGTTTTTGTTTTTTGTGGTTTTTTTGCCCCTTCATGTATTATGACAACACTTCTCTTACTGCTGTACTCAGTTGGGTATTTTTGTTCCTCATTTTTTCTCCCTTAGAAAATTCAAAGCATTTTTTAAAAAGTCCCATTTGCTGCTGATGGCATTTCTTTATCCTTTTCTGAGTCACAGGTCTCTAGAAGCTGACGAGGGCATGGCCCCACTTGTGGCTGTTTTGTGACTCTCCCATCAAGATTGCTTTTCTTCAGAGTAACTGAAAGTATTTGGAACTCCACTGTCCTTAGATCTATCTTCTGGAAATAGATAATGATTTTCCTGCCTTTGAATGTAGACCTACAGTGAGCCCTTTAGCTCCTCGTCTCTGAGTTTGCTGGGCATCAGAAGCTGAGGCTAGAGGAGTAACTGTATGTAGTAAAATGCATCAGAACTGGCTGTGTCAGAACTGCTAGTGTGAGCAGGCACACTGCTAGTGTAACAGGAGTCCTGGCCTAAGGACCAGAGGCCACAAAAACAGGGAGTTCGTGGGCAGGGGCAGCTTATGGGGATGGAGATAATAAAAAATATTACCACTTTGTGGATGCTCCCAGAAAGACTTCAGACTGGCAGAATGCAAGGTGCTTTTTCTGCCTGATATAAATTCTGCTTTTAGTTACTTGATTGACTTAATCAGATCTAGGATCTCAATGATTTTAGAGAAAAACTCCCTTCTTTCTGGATTGAGCTCTGGAGTAATGCCCATCACAGTCACCCTCTACCCATTGTTGCTGTTACAACGTACCTATATTTCTTGACTCATTCTTTTTATATTAGGTCATAAATGAAAATCAGCCTTCCTCTTTTGATGGGTGTATTTTTTGCTTTCTTTCATTTTTTACTTTTCTCAGACTCAAGCGGAACAGATTATATCCTTAGTTGGAGGCCCATGCTATGTGAATATTACAGTACTTCCTGGCATTTTACTTAAATGTGCAAATGAAAAAAGAGCAAGCTTACAGAGGGCAGGTGCATGGGAAGGAGTGGAGACATCAGGTTAAAGTACCTCCCACATCCACTTCCTTCCAACAACAAACATTTGTTTTCTCTACTCCAAGTCAGCAAAACATGAGAGTAAATAGAAGTTTAGTTGGTGGAGAGAAGTAGAAATCCTTATTAACCTCTTGTCTTGAATTCCTAAGTATTTCAGTATTTAGTATTTTCTTACTTCTCTAGTATTTAACTTAAACCAGAGGGCATCCCTGTGAGAGACAATGAAGGGTACCAACCTCATTTTATAACCCTAGAGCATCAGTTAGTAGGATAGCTTTAATTATGTCATCAGTGGATCAGTGACAAAAGAAGAAAAATTGAGCCTGTAACCAGAAATCTTCTTAATGTCCCACACCAAGCATTTCTGCTTCAACACTCCTGTCTTTACTGACATTTTATGCTTCAAATCTGAGAAGCCACTGAGACTTTGACCCACAATCCTTTCTGAACCTGGATCTGTTTTAGAGCTTCGCTTTAAATTTCTTTTTGAGCATTTAATTATTGATTTCTGACAAGCATTGCCCTGACACAAATATGATACTAGAAATTCTACCCTCTCCGAGAAGAATACTTCACAGAGAAGAGTGAGGGGAAGACAGTTTGAGGGCAATGGGGTTACCTCTTCCCACAGTGGCAGGCAGGGCGATGGGATTCTGACACCATCTCCTCCTCATGAATTACTGGTCCACAAAAAACAATCAACTTTTAAGCAGTAAAGGTAGTGCAGAATTGCCTTTTTGGCATTAACTTGTGGGTGTCTATGGTAAATATAGATAAGAAAGTTGAATGGTGGAATTTTCTTTTCCTCCTCCTGCCCTTCAGTCCCGAAAATGCACCAAAGGAAAATTCTCTATGACCTATGAAGTGTGAATTCAGTGTCCCAGTTTTTCCAGAGATGTGCCAAACACTCAAGTTTCATTACCAAATCTAGTTTGCAGCCAAGGCCCATAAGACTGTATTGATGCCTGGACGCACTTTTTTTATGCTGTAGATGGACAAGCTCCATGCTGAGCCTTAGACTTGTATTTGAAGGATTCCAACTCCCCTTCATAGAATCTGGTAGGGAGAGTTTATCTGTATTTTTTATCCATAAATGGTGGCATTCCCATTCTCACTGTGTCTGTCTTGTTGGGGAGAGTCCATTCTTACCAGGTAGATTCTGTACATTATTCTGCAGATGGTATTTTTAAGAGTCTCGCATAGACCTCATTGAAAAATCCATGAATTTTGCCAAAGAGCATAAATCCACACAGGCAAAAGACAACAAAAAAAGGAAAAAAGAACACTCTTAGAACTCATTTTTAGTTAGTGTTTCTCAAGAACAAAACCTTTTACTTTCCTTGTTGTTCCTGGATTGGACATTTTCTGGCCTTTCAGCTTAACCACACCCTTGCCTCTTTGAGCCAGCCTTTTATTTATTTTTGTCCTCTTAGATGTTTCCATCCAAATCTTATACTTTCTTCAAAGTTCACCTCAAAGCCCACTTAGCCTTCAAGGAGATTTCTCTGATACTGTTACTCTTCGTTATATCAAACACTTCCTTCAATCTTCTGTCAGTAGTATTCTGTGTATAAATCACATGCACACATATAAATACTGTAGCACATTTGAGACACAGACTAGGTCTCTTAGAGCATCTGTGTATCTTGTCTTCACTGTGGTTTCTCCATATCATAGCTGTCACATATTTTCTGTCCAAGATAATCACGGCCCTACATGTAAAAATTTCTCACTCTGCCAGTTCTGTGTTTCTGACTCTCTTGCCTATTCAGACTGTTCATTTCTCTCCTTCTTGTCAGTATATGTCCTTTGCATTCTGTAAGATGATGCTCCCGAATTACCTTTTCTAGAAAGTTCTCCATTATTAATACCTTCGCTTTCAAAAATATTTTGGATGTGGTTTGCCTCAGCACTTACTGTTGCTATCTATAAAATAAGAACTTTCATGGACTGAACTGTTTAATTGGTCTCTTGGATTGTACAGTATTCACATTTCTTTCAGCTCTCCAATTCCATAAAGCTCCCAGGATGCCTTTGTTCCCAGCTGTATGGGATCACCTCTGCGGCAAACCCTTCTCTTCTTTTGTATTTTTAAAATCAACCTCAGCACACATCAAGCATACAATAATAAGGGATTATGAACCAACTTCATCTTCACAAGTAGGAAGCTACATGAGATGGCTTAGGCTTCAACATGCATGATTTAGGTTGAACGTAAGGGATAAATTCCCTGATAATAAAACTGATTGAAGGTGAGAACAAGGTATTGAAGAACAACAAGGACTCTATTCCCTAGATATCTCTAATGGGAAAAAAATAATAATAATTTTTCTTGGTGGAGTCCAGGCACTAGACTAGAAGATGTACTGAGATTTTATCTGGCCCCAGGATTTTATTAAACTCTTCATTGATAACACTCCTTTCATAACATGTTTTCTGGTAAGGGGTTTCTGTCTTTATTTTTTTCTGTTAAAAAATACTAAATAAAAGACATAGGAAAGCTTCAATTATTTTTAGAATTAAATACAGATTTTGAGTAATTAAACATGGGGGGGACTACATGTCTCTATGATATATTTGTCCAACACTATTGAGGCCATTTTGTTTTGTTTGCCTAGTTTCTTCAAAAATCCAAGGGAAAAGGATTTTTAAAAATGTTATTTTTTTCCTGCCAAGTAAATGACAATATTTCTCTTAGAAGTAGACGCTCATTTTATAGAAATCAGAGAAGCTTAAAAGTGAATCCAACGATTTTTTTTTCTAGAACTTAATACTTTCTAGTTATGGGTATTAGTATTTGTGCCCATGTGCATATTTATTCTCAGATTTATTTTCCCCATTTAATTCATTCATTTTTGGTTGTTTTAGTATGGTTTCCAATTATAGCAGTGAGGTTTCTGGAGAGAAAGAAATGAACTGCCAATGAGATGAGACTCTGGCTTTGCTTTCCTGAATAGCTTTTATTTTTATATGATTCTTATTAAGGAAATGGTGCTAAAAGTTGGTACTTCATACTTTCAGGCAAGTGTATGCAAGACGATGTAATTAAGAACCCTATTCATATTAATTGATTGATACAGATTTTATAAATAAAACTTTAGAGTGTGAATCCATTTCATCTCAGACTATGGAACATTGCCACTGATAGCTAGAAATATTAAATGCATGTTCCTGGAAAATCCTCAAAAATCACTTATTTGTGAAATAATAGTTTTGAATCGATAGCTATTAAATCCTCTATTGTAATAGGAATTGTCACTTAACTGGTAATGGCATAATGTGGGCTAAATCGTGACTAAAATACAAGTGTGAGGTAGTAACAGCCTGATTGGACGTGAACACTTACCTGTTCCCTTAGAATTCCTTATTGATATTGCATGACGCAATAGTGAAGTTGCCATTCCAACTCTGTGTGAATATTTTCTAAGTGTGGGAAGGGATTAGCATACCCCAAATAAAACACCCTATTGAAACAACCGAAGGAAGATGTGTTTGTATTCATAGGAAATGTTTCTAATTGTTTAGAGGAACAAGTGCACCAACTTTTGTGTTTTGAACTATGTTGCCACATTAGATATTACTTCTCTTCTCTGAATTCCCATCAGATCAGTGGTGCTGTTGTCTTCGAAAATACCCTCTGCCTTTCCGAGGACAACTTTTAGGAGTTCTAAATCAGCTTGGTTAGTATGAGTACGTTTCTGAAAAGAAAAATGAGATTTGACTGGAGTAAATGGGAGTAAGAAAAAAAAATCATTACTAAATAACTCTAAGAATTAGAACTATTTTCAAACCTTTGTTGATGGAGGACCTTTTTGTCTTCCACAGCATATTTTCCTTCTCATTGGTGGTTTCAGTTCCCGGGAATTATATACAAACACACACACAGGCATGCATGCTTTAGTCAGGCTAAATGTTTGTGAGGACATAGATTGTTACATATTAAAAGGTTATTCAGCCAAGGCAATGTGTTTTCGGAAATCCACTTCTAATTGTACACACACACACACACACACAAAATTTAGTTCCAGAGGAACCAATGAGGTTGATGCTCACCTAAAACTTTGTAGCTTGTGTCCTCTACAGGCATCTCCCCACCTAGTGTCCCACCTAATCTTGTTGCTAGGCCCTCATGTAACCTATAAAATAATTGATGTGGGTCCCCCTTTTGCCCTGAATATCCGAGGGAAAGGGCTGATAAGCAGTGAGATTATTAGCAAACAAGAGGAAGAAGGATCAGAGGCTAACCAGCTTTTCACCTGGATACCTGCTTCAGAAAAATCCGGAGTGTGCCATAAAGAATGATAACAGATGGGGTGGGAGCCTCCCAAGCTTCTGTGGTACTACCAGTGGGCAGTGTATTAACCACTAGTCCCGAGAATTTCCACCGAGAGAGTTCCTGTGGCATTGAAAATAAACTGTTTACTTTTAAGGGACCGTCAAGACAGGCAAATATTTTTACAAACATTTCCATGGACTCTTTGCTTTCCCTCCCCTACATTCCTTTCTATAAACATATTTGTATTTCTCTGTTGATGACTTTTAAGAGAATATGTTAATATAGTTGTAAGATTTTTTTTTTCTATTTAGGATGTCCCATTAGGATGCCCATATATAGACGGGGCCAGGGTGCAGATGGAAAAGAAATTCTTAGGAAAAGTCCTTTTGGAGTTAAAACAGTTTCATTTGAATATTTCCGTGATCATTGATCTTCCACGCAGGGCTCCATTTATCACTTTAGACAGCCCTGCACTTGATTCTGTTTCTTAATATGTTACCAGAGGCTTGTCCTACCATACGCAAATCAGTTATTTTAGCATAAATTCTCCTTTGTTCAGGTATTATCAGTTATTTTACCACCTCCTATGGGACCAGGTGCTACAGATTATAAAGAATAACCTCTCCACCTACTAGGTACTTACAGTCTAGTCGGAGGGACAAATCATATACATAAAAAACAATTAGAATGTAATAATACAGTGTCATATTAAGCACGGCTTAAATTGGTATTGTAAGGCACTGCATTGTGCATTATAGGAAATTGTGATGAAAGTCTAACATCTGATAAGAGGGAGGAATCAGAAAAGGAAAATTAAGAAAGAAGTCCATGCGACTGGCTCATGAAGGAAAAATATTTAGGCTGGGCATAAAGGTAGTCTAGAGGTAGGGGTGCCTGGGTGGTTAAGCGTCTGGCTTCGGCTTAGGTCGTGATCTCACAGTTTGTGAGTTCGAGCCCCACGTTGGGCTCTGTGCTCTCAGCACGGAGCCTGTTTCAGATCCTGTCTCCCTCTCTGCCCCTCTGCCACTCATGCTAGTGCTCTCTCTCTCTCTCAAAAATAAATAAACATTGAAAAAAAAGTAGTCTAGAGATAATATGAGTAGTAAGATAGAGCAGTTAGGGATAGCCTTAGGGAAAGGACCAAGGTAAGAATAATTTTTTTTTTTTAAATAGTCTCCATACATTAGTGTAGGGTCAACTCATTTTTACACTGTATACTTGAAAATTACGTATATTTATATAGTGATATGCTTTGCTATTTCAAAACCATCAAAACCATGAATTTGTGGGTGATGGGTAAAGAAGGCCACAGGATATAGACTTTGAGAGAAACTTCATGAGACGCTGATGGAAAAGGTAAATCCTTATTTACTTGTATTTGTAGGAGCTGCTTCTCAAAACTCATTTTATTAGAGATTTTGATGAAAAATTCTTGTTTAACATCCAG
Organism: Lynx canadensis; assembly: GCF_007474595.2. Lineage (NCBI taxonomy): Eukaryota > Metazoa > Chordata > Mammalia > Carnivora > Felidae > Lynx > Lynx canadensis. Next base: position 82,846,074 of record NC_044308.2, read on the forward strand.
GAATGAGACTAGAGGAGAAGATAATCTTTTCAGATAGGAAAATGAGAAGATAAAGATCAATTTATTTTTAGAGGGAAATCTTTCACTTTCTGGATAATTAAAGTGTTTTTATCTGATAAGGAGCTGAGAGTAACAATTTCCGGGTCTTATGATAATCTACTTTGTCTCTTTTAATGACAAAAACAAGAAATAAGATGAACTGTCTCCTGAAATAGTGGGAAGCCAAGTGAGAGGGAACTTGCAAAAAAAAAGTGTTGGAAATGCAGGCGCTACACTCATGGCACCTGTTTAGAGTGGGAGACTATACCAGCGTTTGAAAGAGGTTTGCATGGAAAATACACTTTCAAGTTACTTTATTTGAACACTAAAAGCTGAACTTTAAAATGCAAGGTATTTGTCAACATTATCTGAAACACCGGACTGGAGGCAAATGTTCCAACATATTTGTTTTCTTACAATTAAAGCTAAGCTGACATGTTGAAAAGATGGTCTTCAAAGACATTCGGAGGCTGCGAAATTTTTGTCAATAATTAGCCTTCACTTTGCTTTTTAGACAAGGAAGTCATATTTTTTTTTCTCCTCACATTTGCCAAGTAAGGATTTTCACTTTTAAATTTCCTCATCCTGGTGTTTGCATTTAAGCATTTCAAACAGCCTCTCTCACCCTCAGCCACCATGTGTAGTGTTGCATTTATGCATTCAACTTCTTCTTACTCAAGTGATGCTATTTTTTTCTGCCTCAGCCTGACAGCCACTAATAATAACACATGAGGACAGTCAGACAAAATGAAGACAAATGCTGCTTGTCGCAGCAGAATCATAATGTCTCCAGACTCAGTAAAGACAGTCTAACTGTATGTGGATGCTCTTTATAGCTTATTTAGACCTGTGGTTTTTCCCTGTGGTTTTTTTTTTTTTTTAAAGCACAAACATTGTGCAGAAATACATTAAGGCAACATATGGGCCTGTTAGTTAGCCAAAACAATGTGGAACCATGGAGAATAGAGATTGCAAAGCACAGATGGATACTGTAAAAAATTCATGAGTGGCATAACAGATCTAAAAGGTAAATTTTAGTCAAAATTCAAGTGGAAAGCATAGGAAATACTTAGGAATTTGGCTTTATGAGGTTTTTCCCATCACGCAAGATGAAACATTGTGAATATCCTGCAGATTTGTTTATGCCATAATGTGAAAATCAGAGCTCATCATTCAACAATAATTATGTCTATATAGATTCATGCCATCAGAAATAGATTGCTGATAAACAATAGTGCTTTGCTTCTATTTGCTGTAAACGCTGCAGTATTAAATATCCATATTATTTCCAGCTCAATATTAGAAAGTGTCAGTCATTGTGACAAGTCAGGCAGGAGGGGCTCACTGAGCTGTCCTCTGTGTAGCCACGTGCTGTCGAATAACCGGGTTTTCATGCTCTATCACTTTGTTGTTAAAATTGTGTTCTAAGCAGTAAACTGGCAAATCATCCTAACCCCCCCCCCCCCACCTTTTACATTTGGTTCTTTTAACCAAAACTGAAGCCTCAAGGAGACACTAGATTCTTATGTGCACACAGTCAAGCTGCACCTTGAGTTTTGCACAACGTTTGTCATTCGAAGTTGTCATCACTACGGCTTGGCATTGTTGTCTTGTCTTCCAAAAAAAAAAAAAAAAAAAAAGCGATCCAAATCTGTGAGATCAGCCTAAGGAAGGTCTATGTCTTGGAGCCTCACTACAGCCCATCTCATTCATAAAATTTCTTTGAGAGTAATTGGTGAGGAAAAGAATTCTGCCTCCTGAAATGATTCATCAGGGTCCTAAATTTCTGTCGGGGTGAAAGGTAGAGAAAAGCAGAAAGGAAACAGGACTCTTCAGCCCATCAACCCGAGAAGCATTTCCCCTTCAGAAGCTTTCAGATGTCTAGTTGAGAATGATACCATGTGGAATTCAGATATGTTTTGTCATTTGGTTGCCCGAAAGGCAAAGTGCAGTAAACTATTCTCTGTATAAAGGTTTAAGTGATTTTCCAACTGATCTGCCAGATACGTTGAAAGTCTTAAACATGATAGAAAGTTGTGTTGGACTTACTTTATAGTTAATGAGATTGTTATTGAAGAGATTTACACAGGGTCTCATTATACCTTGGAAAGACACTGGTACATTATTTAAACAACTAGAAAATTATTTGACACTAAGAAGAGAGATGATTAGATTTAAGGTAGACATTAAGAACTGAAAGTAAATGAGATCACTTATTGAACTGGACTAATTTTTGAGGATTTTTTTTTCTATAGGTAACATAAAACGGAGCAGGTTTTGTAGCTGGCTCTTTATTCTTGGCACTAACACCACTGTCGGGACCCGGAGACAGCAAATTGAACTTTCTGATAGTTGTCCTAATAGCCCTTTTAGGCGGTTTTTGGTGTCCTCGGTGAATTAAAGTTTGCATTAGTGAACCCACTGAGCAGCGGCCAAGACTAATTCTCGGCTCTGAATGACATTTCACACGTTGTCAGTTCTTGGTAAGTGTTATATGATAACATTTTGAGATCCTCATCTGAGAGTTGATGGGGAAATATCAAATAGCGTATATGAGGTTTGCCAACTAAGTTGAGCCCAGTTCAAAAGTATATCGTAGGGGATAAAGATGGCAACGTTGTGTCTCCTTTAAATAAAAGATAGATTTACTCCTAAAATTTGACAGTGAGCCTAAAATGCCAAGCAAGAGAAAATAATGAAGAAACAAAGAAAGAGAGGAAAAAGGAAATGGGATAAAGTTGCAGGGTGTAAAGAAAATGGAGAACTATCTTTCCTTCATAACTGATTATAACCCCCGTCCCTATGGAGATTCTAAGAAGGGTATGGAAGATGTCAGGTGTGTTAGAAATGTGTGTGTGTGTCCGTGTACATACACACACACACGTTTGTATTTGTGTCTTCTATTAAACCACAAGCCTCATGAGGGCAGGCTCACTTTGATCCATTGCTATGGTCTCAGGACCGAGAAGAGTACATGCTACAAAGTAGAAACTGAATGTTTGTTGAATTAATGCATTTTCTTACACTTTTCCATATGTTTCCACTATTATTTAGGAATTACAGTAGCCCTCCCCCCCCCCAAAAAAAAAAACATGGAGTTTATGTTCCAAGATTCCCCAGTGGGTGCCTGAAACTGTGGATAGTGCTAAACCTTGTATATACTTTTTTCCCTATACTTACATACCTATGGTAATGCTTAATTTATAAACGAAGCACAGTAAGAGATTAACAGTAATAACTAATAAGAAAATAGAACACTTACAAAAATATATTGTGATAAAAGTTATGTGAATGAGGTCTCTTTCTTTCTCAAAATATCTTACTGTAGTGTATTCATGTGAGGTGATAAAATGCCTTTGTGATGAGATGAAGTGAGGTGAATGATGTGGGCATTGTGATGTAGCATTAGGCCACTATTGACCTTCTGAGAATGTCAGAAGAAGAATCATCTGCTTCTACACAGCGATTGACTGCAGGTCACTGAAACTGCAGAAAGCAAAACCACGGATAATGGGGAACTACTGTATAGATTTGTTGATCTCTCTTTAAAAATGTTGGTTTGGTTAATACTTAACAAGTAAGCTGCAAAGTGGCCTGTTTTAGCTCAGAGAGGAAACATCTGGGGTAGATTGAAGAGAATGGGGCTAGAGAACTTTTTAAATTCAGTAGAATGAATTTGTTCCTTTCCTCCATTAGAGGAGCCCATAATGGTCAGATCATTTGGTGTATTTGTTCTATAATATAGTCTGGGGAAGAGACCATCCAGCAAGAAATGTTTGGTAGGGATATACTTCACACTGTTCTGAGAAAACGAAGAGTCACCCATGACTTCCCCATCTCTATAGTGTGAAGAGCAGAATCACTAGACATTGTGAAGGCAGGTGGTAGGCAAGTTGGATTGTCTGAAGAAGTCAGGAATTAGAATTTCAGACCAGAGTAACCAGAGACCAAGAAAGGCACAGAGTTTATTGACAGTCAAGACATTTTGAATTGATTCTCCCTGCTTCCATCATCTTTTTTGCAAACTTTTTATGGGATTCAAATTATTTAATTTAATTTTGCTTAATTTATGCACCATCACTAGATTCACTCCAGGGAGATGTGAGATGCAATTGTTTGCGCTAGACGTTGTCTTCCAACACAACAGTTTTTCCCAAAAACCCTTGCTGAAAGTCACCAAAAGCAGAATCTGTAACAGGAAAGCCACATTTTAATTTTGATCCCACCTTGACTAATGTCAGAGTAGCTTGAGAAGTCAAGTTAGTATACATATTAATATCCACTGTATTCATTATTCCTTGCATTATATATGGCATTTTTAAGGAAATACTGAAAAAAGGAAAAGGTACTTTAACTTAACACACATATTTTGAGCACCTGTTATATGCCAGACACCAAGTGATTCAGTAGTAACGAGCAAAGGTCTTCTTGGAGTCAAGGGAGAAAAACAGACTTTTAACACATAATTACAGATGTGATGGATGTTAAAGGATGCTGCAGAAGTTTTTAGCAAAGGTATTTAAGTCGAAAGCAAGTCAACATAGCTTGACAAGATCAAGGAAATTGGGCTGTAGTGAGGAGTGACTTGAAAAGAAACCAAATTTCCTTCCTTCCTTCCTTCCTTCCTTCCTTCCTTCCTTCCTTCCTTCCTTCCTTCCTTCCTTCCGTAATTGAATATTTAGCAAATATTGGTGAATGTGAGTCATAAATCAAGCAAACTCAACTCTGATGAGCAAAAACCAACAATAAGCATGGCTCCCATGAAAGAGACAAAACACTCCTTAAGCTATCACAGATTAAAAACAAACAAACAAAAAAACACGTGCAATTTTCACAAGTGTTCCCAAGGAGAAGCAAATGGTACCTCATGATCATGAGTTGATTTGGTCTGGTTTGGAAGGTCAAGTTTCTTTGCAAAAGTGATACTTGAGTTGAAATCTAAATAGCAAGTGAAAGGGCCTGACCATCGGAAGAAACGTGTCGAGTGTGAAGAGCTTAAAAGAAAGCTAATGTGGCTACGGCTGAAAGAACCAAAGGGCCAAAGGAGAAGCTGACTGGGGATGCCCCTATATACCCTTGAGAACCAAGTTTGGATTCCAAACAAAGGTCAAGGGTGCCTTTGAGGGGTTTTGAGCATAGTGTTGCAATCAAATGCAGCTACTCTGACTACAGTCAGAGAAGGAATTGGCTGCAAACAGTATTAGGACACTGGTGGTGGGTCTTGCAGGAGCCTAGGCAATGTGTCATAAGAGTCCTGACGGGAATGTGCTGGAACTCACAGAGAGAACTGACTAGAGATACTTAAGAAATAGAATTGACGGCTGATTGGAAACAAGGGAATAAAGGAAAAGGATCCATGGATGTTGCCCACATTTGTCAGTTGGATGGCAAAGTAAGGTCAGTGTTAGTCCATGAAATAGGGATTAAGGAAGGAAAAAGAGGAATGAGAACTATATGGGTGGAAATGATGAATTCATTTTGGGTCGTGTTGATTTTGAAATGTCACAGGCATTGAGTGGAGGAAAAGGCACTTGAACATCTTTAACATCAGAGCCTGGAGCTCACAGGGAGGACTGGTTAAGAGGGTACAGGTGTGGAAACCATCTGCCTATAGATACAATTGAAGCAACTCAGAGAATGTGTGAGTTTAAGGGACTGAGTATGAAAGAGATGTATGTGACTTCTAAACAATGCAGTACTTAAGGTCGGAATAGGGGAAAGACTTAGAAGTAATAGAGATGTAGGAAGAAAACCAGGAGAGGATGTCAGTACCATGGAAACCAAGAGAAATAAAATGAGAGGCTCAACAGTATCAAGTGTTGCAGAAGAGCAAATAGGACCAGGTCGGGAAAATGTCTATTATAATCAAGAGGGTTATGGTGAGAACCCAGGGAAAATGTTTTTGGTGGAATGAAAGAGTGCAAGACATACTGGAAAGGGCTGAAGGGCCAAAAAGAGATAACAAAATGGAGGACCCTTGTCATTCTAGAAATTTGTATTAAAATGAAAGAGCAAAATAGAATTCTATCTAGAGGAGGATTTGGAATTTTTAGATGTCCAGGAGTTGATGAATTAGTTGTATTTGATTGCAACTAAATATCTAATGGTGGTTGTATTAAATGCCTTTATTATTTATCTCACGTAAAGAGAAAACGGGAGATTGTTGGATCCAGGCTTGCTGTAGTTGCCTAAAAATATACTCAAGCCAGGTTTTCACTGTTTCCACTCTACCTTCCTCTTGGATTTTGTCTTTGTGCTTGACACTTAATGAACACTAGAAGGTTTCTTCAATTCCATGTTACCATTTCAGAGCAAAAACAACAAAAGTGATCCTTGTTCTCTCTTTATAAGGGAACAAAATTCTTTCCCAGACTTTTTTTTTAACCCCTACTCCATTAGACTTCTATTTATATCTTGTTGGCTAGAACTGGGTTATTTGCCCATTCTAAATGAATCATTAGCAAAGGTTAATGTGATAATCAAGTCTGATTTGGACCAGGGGTTCTCAAAGGGTTGACTCTGGACCAGCAGCATCAGGATCCCCTGGGAACTTATTAGAGAAATACAAATTCTTGGACTGCATATCAGTCCCACTGAAAGAGAAATTGTGGGGATGGGGCTTAGCAGTCTGGTTCAAATAATCCATCTAGACAAATCTGATGCATTTTCAGGTTTGAGAACCACTGGTTTAGAGTAATCAACTCATCCTCTTGTGCTGGGGAGAGGACTCCTGTTCCCTGAACTGCATGCTTTCTTAGGATAAGTGGAGCATGGCTGTCGATAGACACAGAAAAGCACCTGCCATCCTTGGCTTTGAATGTTAAGAAGAATGAGCCACTAAAAAGAGGATGAAGATAAGAGAAGGGATAATTGAGAAGGAAGAGGAGAGTGAAGAAGATTAATGAACCTGGGTGGAGGGGATGGCCTTCCCTTAGAGGATTCTCCCTCCATGTTAAGAGAGCTTGAAGAAAAGAGTGGAGGCAGAAGCAGCCTGGTGGTAGAAAGGTTAGAGGTTCCCTGATGTTCATCTCTGGGAATAGAGGTAACGTCACTTGCTGAGAGAGAGAGACAGAGAAGTGGGGCACGGTACAGAGGTGGAGATAAGATCTGAGGGAGCAGAGGTTTAAAATACAGGGAAGGGGAGGGACGCCTGGGTGGCTCAGTCATTTAAGCATCAGACTTAGGTTCAGGTCATGATCTCACGGTTTGTGGGTTCAAGCCCTGTGTCGGTCTCTGTGCCGATCGGGCTCTGTGCTGACAGCTCAGAGCCTGGAGCCTGCTTCAGATTCTGAGTCTCCCTCTTTCTCTACCCCTCCCCCACTTGCACTTGCTGCCTCCCTCCCTTCCTCCCACCCCACCTCAAAAAATTAAAATACAGGAAGGGGAGGGCTTACTAACCTGGAACCTACTAGAATATATAAAAGGTTTTCAACTTGAGTTTGAGTAAACCTGAGCTCTGAGTAGGATAATCACACGCCTGGCTGTGTGATCGGCAGCAAAGGGATATAGGCTTGGAGCTCAAAGGTAGTTTGATTCTTCTAGAGTTATGGTTTTACCAGAAGGAACTAATAGAAGGTCATGGGCAAGGATATTTAGCATGCTGTTAAGAGGTGGATTGAAGTGATAAACCCAACAGTTCAAGCTGAAGGGGAGTGTGAGTGAAGATGGGGGATGAGAGAGGTATGTACCCCAAGTCCTGCTGCCATCTTCCTCTTCATACATTGGGTAAGAACTGTTCTAAAGAATAGGCCCAACTGTTTCTATATTCTTAAATGAAGGAAATTAACACTCCATATCTGTTGAATCAACATTCCTGGGAGTGAGATCAGGGAACGTGTGTGTGTTTTGTTTTTAAAGAAAAGAAAATTAAAGTCTTATTTGTATTATGTTCTTCTATCATGGGAATTTGAGATTTGTTTGAAGGTGTCACGTTTGCAGTGAGTTATGGCAGATTTTTCCTTATCGCTTGGTTGTAGGACATTATGCAAAAAAATAAGCCAGAGGCTTTAATTTGGCTTACCTTGACTGCTTTTTGACCTGTTCTATTTTTATTTATTGATGGATAACACTTTGTACAGGCATGATTTTATAGGCCTTGCACAAATCTTGGTAAGTCATATGTATCATATAAGGTAGAAGACTGCATTTTATCCAGCTGGATTTATCATTTCCTTAGCCTGGCAGAGAGATAGTTTTAATTTCCTAAAGCACTTGATGATTTGAAAGATAATAACATTTAATTGTTTATGGAAGCAATCTCCTAAGAGCTAAGGAGAAGTCCTTGTCTGGAAGATGGTTATACAGTGGCCAAGTAGCCCCTGGACATTGCCATTGTGGCCACACTGAACCTTGAGCCCGTTTCTCTCTGCCACCGGACGTGTTCATCCCTGGGTTGTCTTCAAAGAGTACAAACCAATTGTAGTAATCTGAACTGAAAATGATTAGGCACACATTTCCTGCTACAAAATTATAGTCAATTCCACAATCAGAAAGGTATTACTTCCATATTGTGCCATGTATGAGAACATCCGTCATCAACTTTTGTGGCATTCCCCACAGCATCTAGTATGGAAGGCTCACTCTCTCCGTGAATGTGACTAGGGAAGTCAGCTGCCAGCATCTAGACATTCATGATGCATGGAGAGCATAATGATTCTCTGTTCCTATGGAACTTTGAATCTGCTTCTAAAGGCAATTATAAGAAAAAAGAGCCAAGAACTTTGAAAGTCAGCAAAATTGTTTGAAGATAAGTTCCACAAGGACAAGGATTTTGCTGATTTGTTCACAGCTATATTCCCAGTGCTCAGAATAGGGCCTGGTACATATAGGCACTCAAGAAATATTTGTTGAATGAATAAGTGGCTCTTTGAAGGTCAGTATTCTTCTGTAGATTCTGGTGTCTGTTAACAAAATGGGTTTTATCTCTTGGTAGTTCTGTTGATGATGGAGATCCCACAGGGAAAGGAACACACATACAGTATATTCATATACTTATCACATTTATAGTAATGGTGATTCTTCAAAGTTTATCTCTAGTTGAACTAATTCTTAACTGGTAGTATTTGTGCCTACCTACATGTTGTTGTGAATGACTATGCGCACATAGGTAGTAGACCCTTGCAGTGACAGTTTGAGTATTTTATCCCAGTGGTAGTTGATGGGTCACAGTTATGCCTCATGGAGTAATAAGATGGAGAATCTGTGGGCTCAGCCATAATACATGATAACTCAGAATTTACTTCCAGTCTTCCGGAGAGGCTGTTCATTCCCTGGAGAGATGACCTTTGCTATAGTCACTGGAGGGGAAGTACCACGAGTTGATCACGTGCATGGATGTGGAAGTGAGGTAGACCTGTGTTCAGTTCCCACATCCCGCTGCTTGTTGGTCGTGTGACCGATGGCACATTTATTTAACTTCTCTAACTTTAGTGTTTTTCATCTGTAAAATAAGGGTGATAATGAAGTAATAATAATAATGTCATCTATCTCATAGGATTAGTGAGATTGAATGAAATACTCTATTTCATTCATTCACACACTTAGCAGAGTGCCTGGCACATATTAAGTACTTGACAAATATTAACTGTTTCTATCAGCTACAGTTCTTAAAATCTGCATAGGAGTTTGTTTAAAGACATAGGGGTTTGTTTAAAGACACGTACAAGTCCATACGTGTGTGTGCTGGCGTTAAATTCAAGTAAAGTAGTGTTTCCTACAAGGTTGCTAATGTTGAACATTAACGTTCATTATAGATTGAAACATGAGAATCTCACATCCTCCAGAAACTTGTTTAATCTAGTTGATTAGGAAATGCTCTTTTATGAAAATGATATATTCACACTTCAGGTGAGTATTTACAGGTGTTTAGAGTCACATTGAACACTAGGCCAGTCCTGAGACTAACGGTGGACTTCCAACCATTTGTAAACGTAAACCCTGTTATCAATATGAAGAAATGACCTTTCTTTAAATCCCCTGGGCCTTGTGATTGTGACCAGTCTTCTTTGTCAGACTGTACCATTGACTTCGGTAATTTTATTTATTAAGGTCAATCAGTCTGTTACATAGAAAGTTCTGAGACTAGAAGAATCAGCTTTGTAGGTTATTTTCCCCCTATATTGTTATAGGAGAGCAGCAACAATAGAGACTATTGGAAGAAAAGAAACCAAGATGGGGAGGAGCTTGGAAATCATGCTCTTTGATGAATACTGGAAAATACTATAGATACTTGAGCTAGAGAGAGAGAGAGAGGACTTACTAGGAATATGGAAGTTATTCCTAAGTATTTATGAGGATATCTTGTATAAGAGGACAAAAATGACAACTTTGTATATACAGAAAAAAAAAATGAAGCATAAATAGGTAGGTGTTAAAGGCTGTCACATTTTGGTAAGAATTAGTCCAAAGAAATAGCATCTGTGAAGTATGTAATAGTGTTCTCAGGTACCAGTCAGCTAATACTTCTACCTAGGGGTGGAGTCAAAATTCATTTTTTTCTGACTTCAAATTCATATTGTACTGGATGTTTAACCCTGTGCTTCATGAAGACACTGGGGAGGGACCTGTACTGTTGTGATCAAGTCCCAGGATCCAGTTTTCTCTGGGAGAATTCATTTATATCCAATGCTAAAACCATACCTGATATACTGACCCTAGTCATCTAGCTTCCATGGAATACAGGGGACACAGTATGTATGGCATTCTTGCTATTAATAAAAAAAAAAGGGGCGCCTGGGTGGCGCAGTCGGTTAAGCGTCCGACTTCAGCCAGGTCACGATCTCGCGGTCCGTGAGTTCGAGCCCCGCGTCGGGCTCTGGGCTGACAGCTCAGAGCCTGGAGCCTGTTTCCGATTCTGTGTCTCCCTCTCCCTCTGCCCCTCCCCCGTTCATGCTCTGTCTCTCTCTGTCGCAAAAATAAATAAACGTTGAAAAAAAAAATTAAAAAAAAAAAAAAGCCATTTAGAGGGTATTTCCTTTAGACCGTGGGCCAGTGATGTAATCTTGACATGTGAAGGACAATATACTAACTTGAGGGTAACTTTTGAAAAGCTTCCCAGTAACACCTTACTTAGGGATGTCCTCTGTTCTCTGTTCTCATATGAGCACAAGTAATGAGAAAGTTCAAAAGAATGACCTTAAATAAATGGAATGAAAGAAAAGATGCACTTTGAAAGTTTGGCTGTGACGATGATAATGATGATGATTTGTGCCGCCGGCGATCCCTTACTTCAGGGAAATTCCTCTTGTCAGTTGTTTCGTTCTCCATGTTTCTATGTAGACAGTGGCAGCGCTAAAATTTCTTCCCTATTGCAGATGCCCTTCAGGGCTGAACCAAGAGCCTAAGGGCAGAATGGAGCTCAGGATTCTCTGCAGGTCATTTGCTCAACTCAATGGGGGTGTGAGCACTTTATCGTTTAGGTTTAGGGAGGTGTTGCCAGTGTCATTATGGAACTGTGGGTTTAGAAAATTGCAGAGTAATCTGAGTGTCCTGACAACCCTTATGCATAAAGTTTTCAAGGAAATGCAACTCTGCCAAGAGTGTAACATCAGGGGTGCTTGTCATTGCTCTTCCATGCTGGTGGAGTAGCTCAGGAACATAATGCAACTAACAGGATGAGAAGCAGATTTCTGTCCCCGCCCCCCTCTTTTGAAAGAAAAGAACCAAATGCCTCCTAGGAGTAGTGAGTAAACTGGTAGGTTATGCTAAGCTACGACTTGCTGACGACCACACAGAGCCCTTCTGGAGTCTCTGAGTCTTTGTTCATGCAATTCCCCTCGGATCTGTTCTGATTCTCGAAAGCACTGGAAGCCCTGGAAGATCACGTATTATGGCATGATGGCAGCGGTATTTTCCTTCTCCCCTCTCCCAACCACACTCCCACTCCTGGAGTGTCTGCACTGTGACAAGACAACCCTTCCTAGCCCAGTGGAATGAAAACACCAATTCGCTGACACCTTGATATCATCCCAGAGACATGAGTCAGGTGGCCGAATTGGCATCAGATTTCCTCAGACACTAAGGTGAGCGCTCAGGGAAGGTTGTAGACTTACGTTTGATTTCCACATCCATCTTCTCCCTGCAAATTAAATTATTAATTTTCCCACATGCCTGCTTGTTTAATGAGAAGAGTGGTGGCCTTTATCTGTGCATGTGTGCAAACAAAACATCACAGCAGGGGCTCCTGAACTTCCCAGGCACGCTGAGGGGTTAAGCAATCAGATGTAACTGCCTTGGTACAGTCTCTGTCGTTTGCAAAAGCCTGGCTGGCTGTTGGCATCATAAACATGGAAGGACGCACCTCCCCCAACACACATCTAGAGATGAAAGCTTCTTTTACAAATACAAAGAAAAGATCAAAAGAGGGAAAAAATAATGGCATTTAAAATGCACATGTGAAATGCAAAGTTGTACCATGTTTGTTTTTCCAGGTTCCATTAGAGTGGCGCCGTTTTTGGAGATGATACAATGTTGGCTGATTACTTTGTCATGTTTCAGATAATAAATACACTAACATGATTTTGGATTTGTTACCATAGATGTTCTACTACATCTGGCTTCTCCAGCTTTTTGCAGTGATAGATCACTAGTTCAATAAGGGTGTTAACTTTGTCTGGTCTCCGGTACCCTCAATACCAGGGCCCAGCTCTCGTCTGCCAAAACAAAACAAAAAGACCCACGTATATGTACATAGGTTGTTAATTATAAGAATTATTTAATCATGAAAATTTTACCTATACTTTCTGCTTGTGTAAGGGTCAGTTTCTGGTTTTATTTCATGGATTTGAGTACTAGAATTGCTGCCAGCTCTAGAGCAATGTGATTCCTGTATCCTGATTCTAGAATGTTGGGTTTATGGCTGTATGACACAGAACAAATTTCACTTCAGTGATTACAAAGGATTTTAGATTGTTTTTTTAAAGATTTGTTATTCTTACCTTTGTTTTATAAATGTCAATATCTTCTTTGGGGATCTAAAGTTCACCTTTTCTCAACAAGTACCAGTGATGTATCCATTTATTAAAATTAAGTGCAAACTTTAAGGTTGAGCTGAATGAAGTCAATTTTGGCGAGTATTTATGATACCTCAGAAGCTGTCTGTAACGCTCAGATTAAGAACATGATAGTTTCAGTGAGCCTCCACTCTTGCCCCCCACCTGTTATTCCAATGGAAAAAAAAACAGCAGTTTTTGAGTTGTTAGATGACCTAGCCTTTCCTCTGTGGAAAAGTGAAATCACTCACCAGTTCATATGAGAAGTATTGATCATTTGCATCCCTATAGCATTTTTTATATCACTCAATCATGCATAATATGACATACATCATTTTATTTTTAGCAACGCACGAAGTTGGTTTTTCAATTAGAAATAAGAATTGTTTATATGAAGAGACAATTCTTTGTCTTATTTAAGTGTATCTAATCATTTATAAAGGAAAAAAATCTACAGAACTCCCAACTTCTCCACATTGGGGGAAGGGGATAATATCTCAATGACAACCATAGTTTCTAATAAAAGGGAAAAGTTTATACAGTCTTTTTTTTAACACAATATATTATTCTGGAAAAAAAGTCCACTTTAATATTTTGATACATTTTGTTTGGGTTGCTATATAAATATAATTAAATGTACATCTACTTAGAAACTTGTGGGCACTTATTTGTTGGTTTTACTTGCCTTTCCTTAAAGAATATCTGGTCTTAATCATCTTATGTTTTTATAGAACAAGTATCATGAAAATCACATTAATTTAACAATACATGAAATTTCAACCTCTAGGAAAATAGATTGTGAACCATTGGCTGATTTGGAATAAACGTTTTCTAAGCCTCAGTATGTTTTATTAAAAGTACCATGTTGGCTCCAGTTTGAACGGCAGCCTCATTTTTCACGTTCTGTTTCAAAGGAGCCCTCTGCTGGACAGCTCCGCATGATATCACAAGCACAACATATTTATATATGATTTATAGGCTATAGCTAATATAACCCAAAAGCCATTTGTGATTGAAACTCTATCGTCGCAAATTGAATGCATCACTGAAACCTGTTTTGTCATCATTTTTTCATATTTAATGAACACACAATTGTCTAAAAATAAAATGATCATCCTTAAAGTTTACTGTAAATCACTGTACATCAGCATATTCCCACACATGAGATAATCGTACTAAATTAACATTCATTACCAATAATTTTAGTAATGAATTATTCAGCTGATACGCAATTATCACACACATTTCTAAAGCAACTACTTTATTACATAGGTATTCCATGTCATTGATTTTACTTGTCTGTATTGCATATGTAAAGGTAAGGAATCTTTGCATTTCCACTTTTAAATGCTAAGGCCTGTTTCCTGTTCGATTTTTCAATGTCATCAGGTTGTGGGGATGTATACGTAGTATTAACTACATTTTAAGAAACTTGTAGTTCCAGAAAAATGCTGTGATAAAATGAGACCCAAAAGACCCCCCAAACCACACAATGCAGTTAGAGGAATGGAATGTTTTTTCTGAGTAGTGTATCTGTAGGCTCATATCATCATTGACTATCTAAAATCTCCTATTTGTCAAGCAAATGATTTTAAAACTGACTTCAAATAATAGTTTCATCAGCATTTAGCCTTAGATTCAAGACAGTGTAGAGAGACCACGTGGCATTATGAAACACACACATTCTTTAAAATTAAGAAGACTGAGTTCAAAACCCTGCTTTGGTGATCCTGAATTATTTAACCTCATCTTCAGAAAGGAAACAGTGAGAAGATCTTAGAATGTTGTGGGTAAGGATTAATGACGTAATATAGGTAAAGGGCCTAGCACAATATCCAGGTAATTGTGAGACATGCTGCTGGAATGTGTTCTGTATATTTGGAGGCAACTACTTGATTTCTTGGAGCAGGCTTATGTTTCTTTTGTTAGCAAGTAGCTGCTAGTAGTAGCAAGTAGTCCTATGTTCTTGGACTTGATTTGTATGTAGCGAGTTGAGTACAGCGAAGAAACAATCATGAAGAGTATGGTAGTAGTTCTAGGCAATGTCGTAACCTGCAGACTTTAGAGTTAGACCCAATTCTAAGTCAAAAGCCTGAAAGGAACCTTTTTCTAAACAGCCAGGAGCCGTGAAGATTTTATTCAGTGTAGGCAGACTTAAAAAAAACAAAAAACAAATGTTCAGAATGAAAAGTAGTAGTTGCTTTGGGATAGTTTAGTAAAATACAGTAATCACATTTTCATGGTTAAGAATGTAACAGAAATGAGGGAGAGCATGATCTGAGAAAGTATTGTTAGGTTACCCCCCTCCCCTCCCCCGATTTGTTCTGTCTCTGTCAGATTGCTCGCCCATTGAAATTCACGTTGCACCAAGCTGATTTTTTTGAACATGGCTTAAGAAAATTCTATATATAGCTTTGCAGTAGTTTATATATGTGAGTGTATTTTTTTTTCACAGAATCTAGACAAGTAGCAAGAATATAGTATGAGTTGAATGAATTCTGTTTGAGTGAATAAAAGAATGAACAAATGGATCATTCTTTCTCTTAGTAGCTGACTTTAAGATATTCTTTATTATTATTATTATTATTATTATTATTATTATTATTTTAGAAAAAGAGATCACAAGTGGGAGAGAGAATCTCAAGCAGGCTCCATGCTCAACATGGAGCTCAATCCCTTAACCTTGGGATCATAACCTGAGCTGAAATCAAGAGTCAGACACTCAACCAAGTCACCCAGATGCCCCAAGACATTCTTCAATAGATGATGCACCCAACCAGACTCTCAGTGGAGGGAAACTGCGTCAGTACAGAGTCATTGACTCAAATTGTTTGACCACTTTTTTTTTTTTTTTAATCTGTACACAGAAGCAGGCAAAATGTCTTCAAGACCAAAAGAATTTGGGGAACTAGACTCACCTAAAGATTGAAATGTTAAATTCGGGGCGCCTGGGTGGCTCAGTCGGTTAAGCGTCCGACTTCAGCTCAGGTCACGATCTCACAGTCCGTGAGTTCGAGCCCCGCATCGGGCTCTGTGCTGATGGCTCAGAGCCTGGAGCCTGTTTCGGATTCTGTGTCTCCCTCTCTCTCTGCCCCTCCCCCGTTCATGCTCTGTCTCTCTCTGTCTCAAAAATAAATAAATGTTAAAAAAAAAAATGAAATGTTAAATTCATCAATATCCTGTCTCAGTCTTCTGTAAAAAAGTTAGGAGTCCAATATGAACAGAAATATATTAATTTTTATTTATTCAAAAAACTTTTATTAAATATCCAATAATGTATCCAGTGCCCTGCTGGATGCTCTGAGGGATACAATGAAGAATAAGACTCATTGTTTGCTTTTAAGGAGCTTATAGTCCCTTTGGGGGAAATATAAATTACGTTGATGAACAAGTTCCAAGTGGCATAGGCCCCAACATTGTAGAGTAGTGTCAGGCTTGGAGGCTCATGGAGGTTGTACATCTTTAATCAGACCTAGAATTGTCACTATTAAGGATTTAGGTGGGCACCTTAAGTTTACAAATGGCTATGCTTATGGGGTCTACAAAGTATTTGTCCATTGTGAAATCCATCAGTCATACCCACTAGCCGTCACCCATGGAATCAGATGGCAAATTGCCCTCTAGATTGAAGGGCAAGACCTGATTAAACAAGATGTGGTAAAAAGTCTTAGATTTGATGATGAGCTTGGCTAGCATTACATTGGGGCATGTGTATAAAGTTTTAAAATTTTATTTATTTTTTTGTTGTTTATTTTTATTTTTTTATTTTTTTATTTTTTCAATATATGAAATTTATTGCCAAATTGGCTTCCATACAACACCCAATGCTCATCCCAAAAGGTGCCCTCCTCAATACCCATCACCCACCCTCCCCTCCCTCCCACCCCCCATCAACCCTCAGTTTGTTCTCAGTTTTTAAGAGATTACAGAGGATTTTGGAAGTAAAAGACTAAAATGATAGCAACATTATTTACTTTTCACAGGAAATTTTAATAAAATATCCTGTGAAAAGTAAATAATGTTGCTATCATTTTAGTCTTTTACTTCCAAAATCTTCTGTGATCATTCTGTACATAAACCCATTAATAATTTAGGATTTTATCAGGTCCTGTCTTTGATGCTTCCCTTTAAGAAGGAAGACGCATTATTTTTTTCATACAATTAAAAAATTTCTACCTTAATATATTAAATATTGTCACAGAATTTTGGATATATATCACATAGAATGCTTGAAATATTTCAACACCCTTGGTGTTAAATGGTTATCAGATACTCTCTAATATAGTACCCATATGCTTCTAACTTTTAGGCAATGGCTTAGGCCCTGGGAGAACATAAATTGGATTTCTTTACCCAAGGGTGGAGGTAGGTAAATGAACATGATTAAAAAAGAATGTGAGTGGTTTTATTAACAAATATGCTAAAACTCACCTGCCCCAGTATGTCCTGTCCCTTTCAGTGTATATAATGTTATTGCCAGCGTGTACAGTGTTAGTTACTTGTGCCATGACCATCTTCATCATCATGCTACATTTCCCTTCCCATTCTACAATTTGTGTAGAACAAGGCCTGATTCACCTCTTGTATCCACACAGAACAGTGTCCCTTAGGCCTCATAGCTATTACAGGATGGCCTCATCAGGGGCCATTGTGTCTGAGAGAAGTTGCTGGTGCCCTACTACAGTGATTCCATAATAGCCCCAACCAGTCTCTCAAGAGGAAGCAGGTACATTTGTCAGAACTAAATATCCCTTGGCTCATTTCTATGTTACACAATGTCAGTATGCCTGAAGCTGAGGATTCTTAGGGAGAAGGAGGGGAGGAAAGAAAGCCTGAAGAACTGGTGATTTAGAGAGATGACTCCCTCCTTGTGCATGTCAAGTACCATCATGCTAGTAAGTCTTGTACTGACCAGCACGTACATGCAACTATGACCTCTGTAAGTAGAATGAACTAAACTTACACCTGAGCTTCAGTAAGAACTTCAGTAGATACATCGACTTTCTGAATCCATAATAGCTAATTAAAAGGATGAAGGAACGAATGTGATAATATTTCAACATCTCTTTATACCTTTTGAAGTTACTATCTTGGACATATGAACCACTTATTTAAGTGATTTGTGGCAGGTACATATCAGTGTGTTGGATCACAGTGTGTTGGAACCCAGACCACCAAAAATTTCTCCCTGAAGATTCTGCCCAAATCTTTTATCTTAATTTTATTTCGTTGTGTGGAAAAGAAAGTGCTGTTTTTATAAAGCAGCGTTTTAAGTGCTGTCTACCATTCTCTGTCCATGTTCCCGAAAGGTCAATGCATGTATTTAAATTTCCCCCGAATATCCAAGCATTGCTGCATATTTTCATCCAATTTACAGCCTATTTCATCAGTGTAAACAATTAATTTTCCTGAATAAATATGTATATTTGGTTCAGATGCCCTTGAGGCTCCCAAGGCACAATTCAGATGCATACATGGAAACTGTTCAACTAACTCGCAACTAGTTAGAAATCTGAGAAACCAAGGACATGGACTTTTTTAATTAGGAAAAACAATAACTGTTCCTTCTTGAAATTTTAGCTGCTGTGCCCTAATTTTCTATTCTGATGTTTTCATTTTGAGGCTACCTATGCTACCCTGACAGCGTTTTGCTTCATAGTGGACTTCCAAAAGGCTTATTTGAAGTTATTCGATGAGAAGGAAAACATTCACCAAGTAATAGCCTTTAGTGGTGATTATATCTTATGAGCCAGGAAACTGCAGTCCATCGTGAGCACAAAGGAGGCCCAGGAGTTAGATGATTGATTGATTGTTGATTTTGTTTATTTCTTTAATTTAAAGCTATCAGAGTACGTGGTCAGTTTCTGTTTTGTGTTGTGTTGTCTTCTAATTAGCCTGTCTCGGCAGCAATCTAACCAGGGAATTGGTTTCAAAAATTCACAGGCAGGGGCTCCTGGGTAGCTCAGTCTTTTAAGTGTCAGGTTACACATCCGACTCTTGATTTCAGTTCAAGTTACGATCTCATGGTTCGTGAGATCGCATCCCGCATCAGGCTCTGAGCTGGCAGCACAGGGCCTGCTTGGGATTCTGTCTCTACCCTTTGCAAGTTCTTTCTCTTTGTCTCTCTCTCTCAAAATAAATAAACATTAAAAAAAAAAAAATTACAGGCACAGTGACCCAAATGTAAATCCCTGAAACAGAATAGAACTAATTTTTTCAAGTTTGCCTGCTTGAGGAAGAGAAAAAAAGTACTGAGTTACCTGTTATATCTGTGGTTATAGAGAGAGTCCAGTTAAGAAAGATGTGACTTATAATTGAAACCCTTGGTCCCTAAACTTTTATCCATTCAGTGGTTTTCTACCATCTAGATTGCAGTAGAGTATTCAAGGAATTCAATTGACTGTCCCAAATAGAATGGCCTTTAATCTTCCCACAAGATTGATAAAGAGAGGGAGAGTTCCTTACTGTACTTGAATAAATAGCCCTTCCTTTTCAAAGGACGACTTGGGGATTGAGCTGGGTTGAAGGATGGAAGAGAAAGTAGCATAGTTTGACTTTAGTGATTCAAATATTGCATATACTTACAGCGACACAGATAAATGTCAAATAGACATTATACCCCAGCACATTCACATAGACTTACAGAAGGAAGGGCCACGGCTACAGGCTTCCATGTCACAACTGCATATGTGGCAGGGCAGAGCCCATGTTCATGGCCCATGAGAATTTGCCAGGCCCTGGACAAAATCTTCATATGTTTCAGTGTAGCCTATTTGTCTCCCTTTATTTCCCAGTACATTTCCAGCATTGTTTTTTTTTTTTTTATAGTTGTTGTTAAAGTGTGCCTCATTTAAATTTATCAGCAATTTGATAATAAAGATAAAGCAGAGAATTAAGCTAGAAGGCACTGAAGTGCTGAAAATACGCTGTAAAGCATTTGGGAAATAATGTATGTATGTCAGTCAAATGATGATAGAAATTGTCTTGATATTTAAAAAAAACATAACTGATATTGTGATTTCATGAGAAATTTCTTGACGGTTACTGAGCCTAAAAAATAAATGATAATGCGATTTCGCGTGGGATTCCTGATGCTTACCAAGCATAAGAGAGGTGATATGCACTACATTGAGATAGATCGTGCTCTCACCCCATTTTTATTATTTAGCAAAATAAAGCATGTAAGCAGTTTGTCTACAGTTAAGAGAAAGAAGACTCTCCAAGAGGCAGGGAAGTGTACCTGAAGGAGGAGTTACTGAGGAGCCGTACCTTTCCTGGTAGAGTGGGGGAAGCAAAGGAGGGAAAAAGCCATCCTAGCCAGATTTTCCAATACTTACACAGGAGTATGCTGCAGCGGAGGCTGAATTGCAAAGCTGTATCAGGGACAGAAGGACTACTGCAGGCTTATAGGATAGTTGTTCAAAAAGGAAAAGAAGTCTTCTGCGTGATGACAAGCCATTTGCCCATCGGGATTCTTGCATTATTAATGACTCAGGCAGGGTATTGTATTAGGGATGACTTCTTCACCAGCTCGGGAACCTCCGTGCTCAAGACTCCCCTAAGCACTCCTGCCTCTAATTTGATACTAAACACATGGTATCGTCTTTTACCATCAACTTTACCTTTAAGACAAAATACAAAAAAAAATGAATTCCCACCATGTGTAAAAATATCCTACACTGGCTAGCAGAGGACACAGACAAAATGAAAGGCGTGGTCACACCTAAAGGGAATGCTTTTGTTTTTGTGTCTCTTTTGCACTCAGACAAGTCTGGATCTTAGCTGGTGTGGACTGTCAGTGACATACTTACCTGATGGAAATTCTCGATGAATTTCTTCAACATTTTCTAGGTCTGTGGTCCAAAGGTTGGAAAAGTACAGTATATGCAGGAATTAATTTTTTTGCAATTGTTTGATTTCCGAATTTATCCAACTTCAAAAAGACATAAATAACATCTTGGGAAAATAGTACCTTTTCTTCATTTTATAGAAACAGGTTTTTATTTTTTTTTTTAACACTTTTACTATAGCCTTTGTGAAGTCAATAGAGCATTTTGCATAGTGTTTATTTTATGTGGTGGATAGGAAAGTTATAGAGGGAGCCTCAATACCCACTCCCTGGACTAAGGGAATTATTATTTTCTTCACTGTGGTGGTGATGTGGGACATGAAGGTGACCTTGAGTCCTAAAAGTTCATTTTCCACTTGGGACTGTGGCCACACTCATGCCCAGTCAATGAATCTTGAGGAAACAGTAATGAGAAATAAGAATTCTAATAAAAAAAAATTAGTATTCCTTTGAATAATAAATTAGGCCATTGTAAAAAATAAAATAAAAACCTGCAGGATTCCCAAGTAGTCAGTGATAGAGAATACAAGAGCTAGTCAATCCTAGTGGAAGTTAAACTTGCTGCGTGTTTAAAAGAGGTCAAAAAACAACCCAAGTGAAAAATGTCCTCACTTTGGTCAATAGCTGGGAAGAAGATAAAAACAGAATGCTTAATTCAGTGTTGTAACTAAGAATTCCTGTGCAGAAAGATCTTTTCACAGTTGAACTTCATACTCAGACTCCGGAGGCCAGCCACTTGTGGAGACACGACTAGGCCTGGTTATGTTAAGCTATGGTTTAAGGAAGTGAGTTAACTTAAGACCAGCGTGGCAGGGACACCTGCCTCCCTCCCTCCCACAGAATATTAAAGCTAGATGGAAGCTTTGAAGTCCCCCTACACCTCATGTTACAAATGAGACCACGGAGAAGAGATCTCACCCTGATGCAGGGCCTTGTCACTGGACCATGCCGCCCTTCTTGATGATGCGCAGGGGATGCTGAGATAGAACAGCTTCTCTGGGCCAGCTCAGGCTGCTCCTCAAGCCCAGGCAGGGAATGGGTGCAGAGACTATGACTGTCCAGTTGACTGCACCCCTTCCAGAGAGCGCTGACTGCTTTCACTGGGGTTCCATGCCACGGAAGATACTGACCAAGTATGGTTCAGGGGTGATGCTAAATGGATTACTTTATACCAGTTCTTCTGTAACTTAATAATTAGCTTCATAGATTTTTTTATAATGCCAACATTTTATTATGATTTGAATAGCACACGTTGATTCCCCCCCCCCACACACACACACACATTCCCAGCAAGATATAGGAAATAGAGATATTTTATCTAAAAAGCGCAAATGGTTGTTTTTCTTACAAGGACTTTTTTTCATTACCTTTTTAAAAAATTTTAATTATTTTGAGAGAGACAGACAGCATGAGTGGGGAAGGAACAGAGAGAAAGAGAGAGAGAGAGAGAGAGAGAGAGAGAGAGAGAGAGAGAGAATCCTTGATATGGGGCCATGAATCCATGAACCGTGAGATCATGACCTGAGCCGGAATCAAGAGCAGGCTGCTTAGCTGACTGAGCCACCCAGGCACCCCCTGTATTTTGTTAAGAATGTTTTCTTAGTGTCCCATAGTAATAACTAATTTAACAGGTCATATAACCCCTATGGTCATTAGGTATCTCATCAATAAAGTTACATCACTGGGATGGAATAGATGCATCATAGCTCTGTGATTCAGAAGATCGTGCTATAATGTTGAGTATCTTTTACTTAATTTCTGTCTGACTCCTGGCACTATTACTCCCCTAGGAGTAAATTAGAAAAATAAATATAGTTACGTGGATATTTTCTGTGAACTTTTTACTGTACAAATAAAAACTAGTATCATTAAATACATTGCCTTTCCTAACATGAAATCTCATGGATAGTTCTCTGCAACATTCTTTATCAAACCAAATGAAAGTAAGAGCCTTTTAAGAGGAAGGCATGGAATCTTAGAGTCACATGGAACTTTTCAGACTATCTAACATTTCCTTCCAAAGCAATAATCCCTTTCAAAATATCCTTGACAGAAGTCGCTTGACCACTGTTCAGATATTTCCAATGATAGGCTGCCTTAAAATGGAGCAAGTTTACTATCTTATTATTATACTACTTTCATGTTGAAGAGCGTCTTTATATTTTTCATGTTTCGATCCCAGTTTTTCCTTTTTTACCAACTTCTTTTTTTTCCTGGGAACTCTCTTCTACAAGGTCTCTCCTTAGTAGATTCTTTAGTGATTCATCCTATGGCTCAGTGAACTACTTCAGACTCCGACACAACACAATATTCTGGTACAGTCCAAGTAGAGCGAAGACTAGGGGAAGGACTAAATCCCTTGATCTGAAAATTATACTTCTGATGTGGCTTCAAAATCATACCGGCCATTTAGCAACCACTTCATTGTTGACTCTTCTGAAACTTGTGGTCAGCTCGGAGCCCTAGACCTTAGTCATAGGAGCTGCAGTAAAGCCAGGTTTCCCCATCTTGCACTTAAGGCAATGATTTTTCTGTTGACTTTACTGTTTTCCTGAACTTTGTTCTAACACACTGAGGTCACTTTGAATCGGATGTTTTACCTCTTAGGCCAGTTATCCTTCTGAAATACATTTTATCTGTATCTTGGATTGTCTTTAAGAAGCTGTTGATAAAAATGCTGAATGATTCAGGGTTATTCCAGAGCAAACGATAAAAGAGGGACCTTCACAGGATGTCATTCTTCCTTCAGTTAGCACCGAATTCAGTTGTTTGGCTAGTTGTTATTTTACTTAACTGTATTTTATCTACTTAGTCTTCCTAAATTTGGAAACTATCAAATTTGCTGCTAAAAACAATATTATAATTAGAAAAATTGGCTGCAAGTGTAGAAATCTTGTTTAAAAAGGGGAAAATGTTGGGGTGCCTGGGTGGCCCAGTCAGTTGAGTGTCCAACTTTGGCTCAGGTCATGATCTCACGGTTTGTGAGTTGGAGCCCCGTTTTGGGCACTGGGCTCTGTGCTGACAGCTCAGAGCCTGGATCCTGCTTCCAATTCTGTGTTTCTGTCTCTTTCTGCACCTCCCCCCCACTCATGCTCTGTCTCTCTCTCTGTAGATATCCAAAAATAAATAAATAAATAAACAAACAAACAAACATTTTTAATAAATAAAATAACTAAAAGGGTCAAAATGTTGATTCACCCCAAAGTATATACTTGCTGGCTTCTAGTGATTATTGGTGATAAAAGATGTTCATTAAGTATTTTTAATAAAATGTTAAAATTACCAACCATTATATTGGATCTTTAGGTTATGGTTTGCCTATATAGTGAAACATGAATATATTTAATTTGGTATATTTGTATTCTTACACTCTTTTCTACTCAAGTATATGAAATCTATATGTGTAGATACACGTATATATCTAATATAAACATCTACACA
Organism: Lynx canadensis; assembly: GCF_007474595.2. Taxonomy (NCBI): domain Eukaryota; kingdom Metazoa; phylum Chordata; class Mammalia; order Carnivora; family Felidae; genus Lynx; species Lynx canadensis. The sequence continues at coordinate 82,870,392 of NC_044308.2, forward strand.
TGCACGTACCCACATACACACACCATGCCAAATCCTTTTTAAAGATTCTCTTGACCTTTTAAGAATTTTTTTTTTAAAAACTTCTGTACTCTCTTCTTGATGGAGAACCTGGAAAAAAAACCCAGTAATTTTCCCCCTTTCCCCTGTGGCAAATCAGCATTATATAATCCTCCTAATGAAGTGTCCCTATCCTTTCCAGATTTATTGTCTTATACTAGCTATAATGTGTGTGTGGTGGGGGAGGAATGCATACTTATTTTACTGTCTTTAGAAGTTTTTATAAGCCCAAGATCATTCCAACTTTAGCCTTGCTGACATTTGTATTTCAGTTCCATGTGATGTTTTTTTTTTTTACCCCATTCTACTTAACTGTACTCCTTCCTCATTTTACATGTCCTTTTAATATATACATTAATAAGTCTGCTTCAGCTCAGCAATTTTCACTTATTCTGATGCCTTTCTCTTTTTTACTTCTTCATGTGGATCATTGGAACCATACTTCCTCTTTTAGAATCTCCACGTTTCCTTGAGAAATAGCCTATTTTAGAATCTCTAATCATGGGATGATGCCTGTCTGTTCATGACATGTTCTGCATCTGCACACCTGGAACTCGGGATATGTGACTGAGGATACTCAGCCTTGCCTTTCTGCATAGTATTAAAACTTCTTCTCGAAGTTCTTGCCTATTCCTCATCAGTAGCCACCCCTCAATTCTGTCAAGAGGTAAACAGGCAGGGGTGAAAACATGCAAAACAAGTCATGTGGATTGTGACAGACAAAAATGGGGCTTAAGCCTTGGAAAAAGAAAGCTTCAGGGAATAGGAAACTGTCTTCAAATATTCGATGGACTGACTTGAGGCAAAAGAGTTAGTTTTCACCTATGTACTCAGAGAAATTAGAGTTAAGACTAGTAACTGAACAGATATTAACCTTGCTATAAAGGCAACTCAGTCTAAATTGCCTGAATATGGAATGACCGGTCTCATAACCTGAATATGGAATGACTAGTCTCATAACCATCTTGTAACTGGAAGAGCTCAATGACTGCTGGGCCATCACAGCAGGGTCACATAGATGGCATTCACTTGTTGGCCTGGGTGACATTTACAGTTCCTTCTACTCTGAGATGATGTGACTTTTATTTTATCATTTTTATACCATGTTCAAAAGAGATTTAGATAACTCTATGAAAATCAGTGCACATGTATACACATTTCTTCCTTTTCCTTCTGAAAGCTGAAATTGCCTACAAGGCAAGACTTTATCAGATGCTCTGCTTTTAGCTGAGTAATACTCCCAGCAGATATGCCAATACTTGAGATCCCCTCACCATGTTATCCTTCTGCTGGCCAATTGGATAATCTACTTTCTGAAATAATCCTTATCTCCCACCGCATCTGTAATCCTCCCCCATAGCAGTCTCAGTGATTTCTTCCTTAACCCAAATAGTCTCCATTGTGCTCCCATCTTTTAGAATTGTTTTTCCCTCTAGATTTATGTTTACATTTTTGTATGTTTGAAACAAGACTATACTACCCCTGCCCAATTTGTTGGTTGTATTTCTTTTGATCAGTGTGTGCCCTCTGTCCCCATTCTCCATGTATGAGCCACATCCCACTGAGTCTTGTTGTAACTGTGATATACTGCTCACTTCTGTGTGTTAAAATTTATATTATTCAACATGGTGCTAATATTTCAGGTTTATTTTCTTTTATTGCCTATCCTTTATGCATTAGTATATGTACTCCTAAAGCCGTAACTATTAGGTGCAAAACTTCTGTGAACATTTTATCTTTGCTAAATATACTATCTTGTGTAGTATGCCCTTAGAGACTTTTACCTGGGCCTCACTCAAGCTCTGTGATGTGCCTCCAATTTCCCCTTTAAACTCTCTTGATCTGCCAAACACACGTTTCCTGTTCTTCATAAGAGTTTCTCTATCTTGAGCCAGAAAAATGAATTATAACCCTGTTACACGATTAAAAAAAATATTTTTAATTAAAAAAAATCTGTTAACACTCTTCTTCCAACCAGCTTTCTTATACCAAATCATTACCTCAATGATGGAAATATTTCACCAGTACCTCTTATTTCAGACCTAAAGCTTTAAAAGTCCTAGAGGCAAATCGAAGCACTTCGTATAACTATTATTTATTGTCACTACAGTCAACAGTAGTGGGTAGGAGTTTGCAGACTCAGTGGCATTTTATTTTGAAAAGCTATGAACATCTTGATTGACCATGTTGAATCATCAACCCGTCAGCCAGCAAAGAGTCCCCAGCTACCCCACCAACCCTCTTTCTCTGGAGGCTATACCAGGAACTCACCCTGGACTGGTACCTGTGCCTATGGCCTGGACTGTGACACTTCTTTAGAACATCTGAACTCACATGTAGTGGTCCGTGCCATTTATAGATTTTTATGGCTTTAGTGACATCTAGTTTTCTCCTCTCCTTTTCCCTGATGATAGCTTCAATTCTCTAATCTCCTGATATTCCATTTGATTCAACATCAACCCTACTGAAATCTTTTTCTTCCAGTTTTTATCTTGGATTATTTTTTCCATCTTCTCTAGGAACACTTCATCCTCTCTAATAAGCTGGAGGATACATAGATATTCCTCAAATTCTTTCACTTTATTTGCTAGATAGTTTTTTTTTAAAGTCTCATTCTGTTCTCAGAGAAGACGGGTAAAAACTTGTTACCAATCTCAGCAGAAAAGTCTCAATTCAACTCAACAGTTTCTATTAAATAAGTCTTGGCCTTGCCTAATTTCTTGTAAGTTTTATTTTCCAAATTCTTTATGGTTTCCTTTAAGTTCTAGTCATGTTTTATGTGACTTTAATTATCGAAGGCAAGGTCTATAGATTTATTCATGCATGATCTGACAAACGCTGAAAAATGAGAGAGGAAATAATATTTTGCATGCTACCTAATGTTTGCTAATACTATGTTTACTTGAAGTAAAATGCTATGTTTCAGGCTGATGGTAAGGCCATTAACTAATACAACTACATTTGCATGTAGCCATTTATTGCATAATGCATTTTACAGATATTTACCAGATGGTAGTATACACCAGATGGTATTCTGAATGGTGGGATACACTTATGAACAAGGCAGGTGTCTTCATCTAAAGGAGTTCACAATCTGCAGAGACAGAACTGTAGTTACAGTAGAAACCCAGTATGCCAAGTGCTATCATGCGAGCATGTGTACAGAATAATGGGGACCCAAAGAACCCTCTTAGCCTTGTGGTAGAATGTTTAGAGTCTTTGTAGAGAGGGCACTTTGAAGCTAAATTTTGATGGTTGGTCACCTGAGCAAAAGAATTCTAAGCAAAATAAATTTCTGTGTCTATGCAAAAGCACAGAAACACAAAAAGCATGGCCGGCCTGCAACGGGAGCTATTAAGAAGTACGCCATGGTTGCAATCAAGAGAGGGAAGGAGGGGAGAGAGAGAATGTGTGAGTGTCTGTCTGTAGGAAGGAGGGAGAAGAGTATTGACATAGCATGAGATGATCTTGAACCTTGTATGACGTGGAACGCAATTTGACCTTTTTTATTCTAGGCAATGACTTTTTCAGTTTCAAAATGTGACTATAATATGAAGGAGGACATAGATGTCAGAAATAGGTCAACCACTCTGGAGGGATAAAAAGTTGTGAGGACTTGAAGCTAAGGTTGAAGCAGTGAAAATAGAGGAAGGGTGAATTCAAATGACACTTAGAAAGTAGAAGAGGCTGGATTTGAGGACTGAGAAGATATGTATCTGGTGGAGGGGAAAGGCTGACTCCAGTGTGTCTGGCCAGCATACTGGGCTAGGTGGTGGTAAAAATCAGTGGAATTGTGTAGCAGAAGGCATAATTTGGGGAGCAGTGGAGAGGATGACTGACTTAAATGGGGAGGTCAAGAGTTTGAGGTGTCTGTAATAAATAAGGTAGAGATATTCCTGATTAGGGTCTTAAATGTAGGAGGCTTAGGGATGCTGATTTGAGGGCCATCTGGATAGGGGTAGGTTGTGGCGAAAGTCATGGGCTTGGGGGAAATCATCCCAGAATATGCAAAGTTTGAAGAGAAGAAAATCAAGGATCCAGAACCCTAGGGAATTCCATAATGTCAAAGGAAAACTGATGTTGTCTCTCTAGGAGACGGGGAAAGGATAGAATAGGAACCTCAGAAAGAACAGTGAAGATTTGGAGTGCCAGTTGGAAAAGAAGCTCATGAAGTCTACGTGAAGGGATTGCCGAGTGTAGAGCAGGTGCTAAGAGCCCGTCTGAGTTCTGACAGCATACGTTTTGTGTCTTGCTTTGTGCAGGAGGCTAATCTTCCTGATACACAATATTGCAGTTGTCCTTACCAACTTGATTATATTTCTGAGTCACATTGCCCTTCGTTGGCAAGATCACGTTAAGCTGAGGTTATCTTGCAAGGAGGAATTCTATGTACACTTAAATTTTGGTGATCTGCAGTCATAGGATCATCTCTCTGCCATCATCTAGATCCTTGATGACAATGTCAAAGAGCCCCTGAGACAAGGATCGAACACTGCTGAAAACTGCTTTCCCACTTCCAAACCTCAGCACAGATGTGGTTGCAAAATAGCAACATCTAAGCATCCAGCCTGGCTTGGTCAGCACATGAGCCGCAGAGTGAACAGGCCAAAATCTGTCAGCACCAGACGCCGGCCAAATCCAAGAGATGGCTGAAATGATCTGATTAAAAAGAGGAAACCCTGACATATTTGTGGCCAAAATAATCAGGAGTGCAATTGGAAAGGCCCTTGGAGGGAGAAGATGGGATAAAAGAGGAAAGAAGAGGAAGGAAACAATTTTTAATAAGAAAATATCACCGATGCCCAGGGAGAGTTACTACCCCAGCACTATCCAGGGTAGTGCTGTATGTGGCATGTCTGTAGGGTGCAGACTCCCCTTCCCCACCTCACCCCCAACCAAGGATAAGGCTGAGTCTTAGGACAACTGAATGTGTTTAAGTCCTACATGTCCTTGCCAACTCTACCCCTACACCCTTCACTCTTGCCCCTGTTCATCTGGGGAGTTTTCTGGGTAGATGGAATACCCCATATCTTGCTACACCACAGGGGCCACATTCCAGCCCTCTGCCTATTTTTGGTTTTGTTTTATAAATAAAGTTTTGTTGGAACACGGCCATGCTCACTCATTTATGTATTGAAATGGCTGCTTTCACGCAAAATGGTGGGCTTGAGTAGTTGCAACAGTGACTGTATGGCCTTTAGTGCCTAATATATTTTATACTCTGGCCCTCTACAGAACAAGCCTGATGACCTTTGTCTCAGTATGAAGATACCCTGTCTAGAAAAACAGCTGTGCCTAAATGCATCTTATATGGTTGAACCACTCTATAGCATAAACACACGCACACAGGAAACTGAGATTTAAATGACTAAAAACTGCATTCTAACTCTAAATTATATACTTTTTAAATGTTGCATAGACTTTGTTTGGATTCTCCTCCTTTCCCCAACCCCCAAGGCTTCATCTTAATCTTCCCAAGTGAAATCTGTCCTTTGCTTCATGTTGTCTTGTAACCATATTTCAATAGCACTTAATCAGTGATAAAACTGCTTTGATTTATTCCCAGCTGTGGATATTATTGTTGAAATCTGTGTAAGTGTTCCGACGTGTTATGATTGGAGCAATAGCATTTAAGAGTCCAGAGGCAAGTCAGAAAATTAACAACTGAGTTTTCTGATGCCTAAATTAACTGCACAGACAGCGCTGAGTACAATGAGAAAGTTGAGTAGAAACTTGCTCGGCAATATGTGAAAGTTCGGAATGGCTCACCCATTGAAAGTATTATATCTCAAGGACAAGTTCTCATTGGATATACTCCCCAAAGGCAGGACCAGAATTTCTTATAGAGGACAGCTGGCTTCTCTTTTATTCTGGGACACTTTTCTTTGTGCAACGTATAGATTGTTGACGCTATATGCACCAAACGTGGTATTTCTCCATTCTGCAGTGAGACTGAGCCACAGTATGTGGCTTGTGGTGGGTTCTGCCAGCACATCTGAAGTTATCCTGAAAGAACAAAAGAAAACAGTCTTGAGTTCATTGCAGAAAACTTAGACTAAAGAAAATACAAAGAAAAACAAAGTGGCTTGCAACCCTAGTATGTGGCAACAGCAGCCCTTTACAGTGTAGTCTTCCAAACTAATTTTTTAAAATTCCTGTATTCATCACAAAATGAAAAGAAAATTCATCACAAAAAGAAAAAAATATTCGGGTCTAGATGATATTTAGCATACTTGTATTCCAAATTTTTACCTTTAATTTCTGGCATCCTATTTCCTTCTGTAAAGGCTGGTTAGTGTTGTGTTTTGTTTTCGTTGCCAGATTACTTGTAGTTTGAGTTGTACTATGCTTCAGATTTGGCTATGATAGGTCATCATTTGCTCTTTTCCAAACCTGGATTTATGCAAATTGGAGAAAGAAGTTTCCAATACTTACTTTAATTCTCATTGATTGGTTTTATTTAACGCTCTCCATCTATTGTTTATAAATATCCTCACATAGAGTGAAGATGTTGTTAGCTGGCATTATTGATCGTCATGATTGCAAGGTATTTACTGAGCTAGAGGTATTTACTGGACTATCCTGTATCTAAACTCAAGATACTCTCTTTTTATGATACAGTTATCCTTTGATGTCCTCAGGAGCTCTGTAGCTATCTTAAGCCTTCTTTATTTAAAATAATGATATTTGGTCATATCCTAACAAGAGCTGAAAATTGTCACACCCTTAATTTGTTTAGTATTACTCCATTGCTGTGAATCAAATTATCACCCCAACCAGTCTGTGATCTCCTTGAGAACAAAGGCCCAATATTATATCATTGGATTTCATATTTATTGTCCAGCATTCACTATCTGGCTAACAAAAATGCATACCGCATAAACACAGGATGAGAGGGAAATTCCTTGCCCAAGATTATCTATTAATATTGTCCCAGAACCCACGTGTTCTTACTTGCCCTATGTTCCTTTTTATTTCCCATCATGTTCACTGCTGTTGTATGGCGGTTAAGAAGGTGGACTCTTTGGCTCAGAATCTCTGGGTGTGGTAAAATGGACATCTGAGTTCTACTTCCTAGCCGTGTGACCTTGGTCAACCTGTGGACCTCAGCCCCATCAGTTGCAAGATGCTGATGGCAACAGAATCTTTTGTGTAGGTTGAATCGAGATGATGCTCTGACGTGCCTTGCCCATTCTAGGTGCTCAGCAAATGTTAGCTTTTACTTCACCCTCTCTCCTGGTCATTTTTATAGATTGGAGTAAGCTATTTTATAATAAGGTTTAAAAATATTTTAACATGGATAATAAACTTTAAGTATCTACAAAAAAGAAAGGTGATCCATCATTATGTTTCCTTGTAGGTTCATTTCACTTTTACTTTTTCATTTCACTTTTCAATTATAGTTCTGTAAGCACCTGATTAGAATTGTTCACATTTAGCCCGTTATTTTTGTGCATTATCTTGTACCCATTTTATACAGAGAGAAATAGAGGAATAAGGAAAAGATGGGAGTCTTCTTAAAGGTACTCAGAATTAACCCGGAAGAAAGAAGTTCTGTAACAAGGTTCAGTAACTCTTGTGTAAAATCTTCCTTTCCTCCTAAAACGTGATGCTGAAGTGTCCGTGCAAGTATCATTTGCACCCACAGGCACGGTACGGGCGTTCTGTGTCAGGTGCTGTGTTTTGCTGAAGTCTGCTAACAGCCTCTGCATTAAGTTCATAATGAGATTAAAATCTACTGTTCTTAGAAAAAGAAGAGTTGAAAATGTGTTGCAAAAGCCCTTTTGTCTCATCATATTAATGTTGATGTCCTCTTATCCCGGAACTTGGCTGACGCTGGAGCCAAAATCTATATTGGTTTAATTTTAAGTGGCCTTGTGAACAAGTGTGTACCAACAACGAAGGAGCTGAAAGGTACTTAGAGCACTCACGCTCCTGGATGTGGACTCTCAGCTGGAGCTGGGCCTTCTCAAAGGAGGATGAACTCACAGGCTTAATGTTTCTATGAAGGAGGAGCTGGATTTTGAGGCCCTCGCCACTTTTATTATAATCACGGAGGCAGACTGGACTCAAAGAATAGGATTAGATACGGGAAAAAAAGAAATCCCAAGTTTTCCAATCTAAGGTGAAAGGAGCTCCTCAAAAAGCAGACAAACAATTTTCTTCTAAAATCTTTTTAAAGAGTATGGAGGGCCTGTTTCAGTAAGTATAAAAAATCAACTCCTGATGTACAGCCTGGTGATCTATTAGATCTGATGTAGCAATTACCTTTTAAAAAAACAAACTGAAACGTGTATTCCTATTCAAGTTTAAACTCTGTCTGTGTCTTTTATTATGCCTGGGTATGCATGGTTCCTTTTTGTTGAAGGGGAAAAGAGATTAGGCACCACAGAGTGACTTTCTCCCCTGCTATGGGACACCAACTAGACGAAATGATCAGAGTGGCAGTGGCTATGGATACTCACACAAGCATGCGTGTGGTCCGGGTTCATTTTGAATGAGCCAGGCAGGCTTCAAGCTCAAGTGCAACCTCACTCAGGTGTGCCTGTCCGGCCAGGCCCCTGCTGCTGGGTGAGGTGAAGAGTGCTTGATCTCTTCCTGGCTTGTCTCAGCCGGGGGTCTGTTGTTAAGACCTGCCTGAAAGCTGCCAAAATGACATTCCCCAGTGTGATTGAGTTTTAATGTAAGATTACAACCATAGATCAAAGTGAGGAGGACATTTGGGCAGGGGCTCTTAAGAATTTTAGAGCCAGAGCATAAAGAAGATAATTATACTGTGTGATTTAGGGTTGTTTCTGCATATGTCACTCAGGAGCAAGGCTTGTCCTAGAAGCAAGGCTTATAAAGGGCTTTGGTTCCCCCTGCCTCAATATTTCCTATTATTTAGTATCCAGAAGACCTTTTAAGGAATGATTAAAGAAACCAGACTCTTCTATAAATGGCACTTCCTGATAACGAAGATCTGCCTTTTACACAGAAAGTATATTCTTTGATTGTGATCTGTGAATTCTGGAACAGAAAAGAGGGGGGGAAAAACGGGACTAGAAATCTAATCGAGTCAAAGTCCTTTTGTTCTGACTTCCCCACTTCAGATTTTATGATAATTCAATCTCAGATGGGCTTAACTTTGCCTTTGCATTATTGACCTATTTTTCAAAAGTCTTAGAATTACAGAATCACATTCCTTACCTGGAGATCAATGTGGAAATTCCTCTTCAACTTTAGGGTTTCAAGAAAGTTCAACCCTCCTGACGATCCATTGTGCTTCCTTTCATTAAGTAAGGGTAACTCTGCAACGCTGGAGGTTTCCCCTTTTTGCCATGACTACCAGGGACCAAGTTCCATGCACAGTTACATTTGCTTCCTTCAGTGTATTTCTGGAAAATGGACCCTTGTTTGTGATTGCTCGGCTTTGTACCCACCTAATAACAGGCTTAGAGCTCTATGTTTTCTATATTTACTGTGCCAATGAATGTATGTTCATGAAATCCTTTCCATGAAATGTGTTTTTAAACTTTAAACTTTTTACCATATAACAAGTATCTGATTATTTTTTTTAACATTAATGTAGAAAAGCACAAGGAAAACATGAAAATTACCCACAATTTCATCAATCAGGGAATAATTTGCTGTTATTAATGTGGTTCCCTAACCTTCTGTGGCTCACCTGTAAAATTGGGATAACCGAGAGTCTCCACCCATATTGTAGCCTTCTAGGTGTTCCATGAGTGTCAACATGTTAATTCTTGAGCCATGCTTAGATCAGCACAGGAGCAAAGTACGTGTTGGATGGGGGTTCGTCGTTATTGCTCTTTCTGGGTATTTTATTCCAGACCCTTTTTCCTAGGCATATGTCGACTCATTTTTCTAAGTAAGTATGGGCACAAATTCGGTGGAATCATGTTTTCTGAGAGCCGCAGGGGGTCTCAGAGTTTACCCAGTTTCTCCCCAGGGGCTGCAAGAGATCAGGTGGGGAGTTGTTTTCAACTATCCTGTTCTAAGATCCTACCCAGAACCTACTGAGTCAGAAATTCTAAGAATAGATGTGTGCACTTGAAGGGAAAAATGAGATGATTCTGATGGGTGTGCCTGTTGATGAGACTTACTAAGCTACAGCTAAATCTCCTTTCCCAGGTGCAGAAGGGATGCACCTGAAGTCTGAGCGAGAAGCTTCAAAATCACACAAGTGTTTAGTTAGAAGCAGAGCAGAGCCTGGGCCTCTGAACTGCTGGGGCCTTCTCCACCACACAGAGGGCCACCAGGTATGTTTAAAGAGATAAGCATTGTGTATGAATTTAGCAGCACGGTGATCTGTTATAGCCAGACAGTTGTTGCAAAGATTATTCCATTTTAAGATAAACTGTAATGTTTGGGAGGCTCTAATTCAGTTTACCCAACCAACATGCAGTTGTTGCAAGTAAAAACAAAGCAAAGGAACAAAGTACTTGTTTTCATTCATTCATTTGTGAAGCATTGAAGCATTCATATATTACTGTCCTTTATGCATCAGTTCTAATTAGTGAAATTTTACTGCATTTTACTGCATCCTGAGTTTAAATGGTTTGGGGAGAGGGGAGAGGAGGAAGTTGGTGAATTTAAAACTTTGTAATAGGCAGCTTCTAGCGAACCTTTTCAGGATCTCCCTTGCACGAGGTGGGGTTCTGGTGGAGAGCCCTCACATCTGAAGATAGACAGCAGAATGTGGCATTTCCTATTATTCCACGAAGTTCATTTTCCTCATAAAAAATGAAAGAAAAAAAAAACCCATGTGCTGTGAGTTGGCCTGGGTTTGAGAAACTGCTAGAAGAAAAAGCCAAGAGCTTGAAGGCTGCATGAGCTAAGCCTGTGATGGGTGATTTGTAACGTTTCTAAATATTACAGGTACATCTAGAGTCTCGTATGACACTGCCCTTACCGCTGCACATGACTGATTCTGTAAGGATCTACATGGAGGTGTTTAGATGTTTCACCGTGTCTGCTTGACATAAACTAATGATGTAGACTGCTAAACATGGTGACATGATTAAACAGGATGTTAATTAGTGGTTCCTCCAAGAGTCTCAATCCTTCCTTTTAGCAGCCTTTGTTACACGTGTACAAAAGTTAAAGAGACAGAAATGGCTGTTGCCTGTATAGCATCTGTTAATGGCAACGGGATTTAAGAGAAAAGCATGTAAGCTACCCAGTAAGACATAGCAGGTTCATCTTCTTGGCTTGGGGGTTGTCCAAAACCAGGTCTTTGGGGGAAGGAATATGGCAATTTTCCTGCAAACGGTAATCATTTGTACTATTACTTAGTTGTCATGTATTGATGATGCCATTTCAATCAAACATATCTCATTCAGTGAGCTTTTGATGGGAGGAATTTTTGGAAGGGTTTAGGAAGGTTAAATCTGTGAGACATGGCTTCCATCTGGAATGCATTAGCTACAAAGATTTATTAGTCAGAGTGCCTCTGCATAATGTTCCATGGAAAGCGGGCCCTGCATCTAATTTCCAGCGTGATGTCTATATGAGGAGTGATCTTTGAAATATCATAGGTGACAATCAAGTTTGTTATAAAAATAGTAAATGCCTAGGGTTTTCATGGCGGCTATTTTAAATCCCTCATGAGGGCTGCTAAGCAGGTAGTTGATTTGTTGACAAATGATAAAACTCGAGGAATAGCAACATGCACAAAATTTTAAAATGGGATGGCCCTTTTAGGCAGAAAAAAAAGACTATTAGGACAATTATGAACATTTAGTGCTTTCATGTACCTTTTCTCTGGACATGATCGCATTAGAACATAATAAAACTAATTCTCAACTCTAGAGAAGTACATCCCGCTTCTGATTAAAATCGTTTATAAGAGCCAGTGTTGTTGATCAATAAGCGAGGTAAGGAAAACTTTATAACATCCCCTACGTTAGACAGCCTGAGACTACAGTTCTGAGCTGTAATATGATCAGTATAAATTAGAGATTGTGGAGTGCTAGAATTTCCACCTCTAGTGATTACTTGTGGAGGGAGGGCAGAGCTGGTATGTAGCCCAGGCTTACCTGTGCTGCCTAACTTTTAAAACATAGAACCTAAAAAACAGAAATAGGGGTAAAGTTTGAGTTTGGGCTGCAGAAATGAGGATCTGATAGAGGCCAGAAGCCTCCTTAGCTTCCTGCTGAAAAGGCAGTGCAAGCCTTTCGGAATGACTGCCTCCTCTCCACCTGCCTTGCTCTCACTTGCCAACATTAAGGTAACATAATGAGAGCAAATCCACTCCGACGAAAGCTTCTTATACCATCAGGAGGCAATGAGGCCTTAAGGTGCCTTCTCTGGCTGTAGCCTATCTTTCTGAAAAGGAAGAGCAAAGGATTAATGCCAGGTGGAGGGCGAGTTGCTGTCCAAATGTTTATCTGTTGAATTTAGGTCACACCACAATGCCCAGTTGTGTCATTCCCTCTCAATGTAGGGAAAAAAGTGTTCTGTATCCTGGATACAAGTTCAGTACTAAATTGTTCTCCAAGGATTACAAGGGAAATGCTGGAGCTCAGCAATTTTCTTTTACCCTCGTGTTGGGCTTCTGTGCCATTGGGCGGTTTTGTGCCAGACAACAGAATTGAGAGTGAGGTAGTGCTAGCCACAAAATGCATGTAAGAGAAAGAAAAGAGGTTTTACCGCAAGACCTCAGAGAGCAGGGCTTAGGTTTTCACCTTATGTGAACATTTGTAGGACCCTTAGCTTGAAAAGTTCCTCTTTAGCATCCACTGCTCATGCTAGGGAGACCACAGCCAAAGCAATGCCTCCTGCCCCCGAGGAAGACACATTCCCAGGAACCCACTTACAGTCAGCACCTTTGTTAGGTAGGATGCATTCGGAGACATTAATTTCTTCTTCTTCCCTTCAGGTCTTAGCAGGGAATCCTATTCCTTCTTCTTCTTCAGACAAAATGATGTGGGTCTCTACATACCCGTGACCTAGACAAACTTCCCTCTCCACTCCAAGAGATGGAGTCCTCTGATACCCCTTAGTGCAAACTTACTCTTATCACATGTGAATGCAGCTTGCTTTCCAGGCTTGCTTTGGTAGGATCCGTGGATTATACCCTGTCTCCCTGCCAGCTGCTGCCTCCTTTTACTAAGGCCAGTCTTCCATACACCGCTTGTTTGCAGGAACTTTGGGTTGGTCGATGTCTCATCATATTCTGGTGTCATGATTTAATGTGAACCACATAAAGCCGTAATGGAAACCATGACAGGTTCTCAAAGATATCAGTTGAGTTTTCTCATCTCCACCTTTGACATGGGGCTGGAAATACTTTCAGTGCCACAGCTTTTGTGAAGGAACTGATCCAAGAAGTTTGAATATTATAGTAAGACCATTTCTGCCCTGCCTCGTTGTCCAAATGACTTCACTAGTCTCTGATGAAATTTGTGTGAATTCCGCTCTTCAACGTCCACTTTCCCCCAAAGTAATAATTTGGCTTCATTCATTATTCATTTACTTTAAGGCAAATACACTCCCGGACCACTTTAACATTTGCTAAAGAGAAACTCCTCCTTCTGATTCAACTAGTATTTCATTTTTTTGAAACTTTAGTGGCTTAGATTAATTACTTAATGTAGACTTGAATGCATGGAAATATCCTGAAGGAAATTCCAAAAACATTTTAAGGAGAAATAATCAGTCTTTCTTTCATGTCACAATCTAAGCTGCTTTTGATATTCTGAGTTACTTTAAATTTTCTCTATTTTGATAGTAATTAGTAAAGTGGGCACAGATTTATTTTTTCCATACATGTCTTGAGATTTAGAACTTCTTTTAAGTGACATAGAGGGGGGGAAAACCCATAAAGTTCTGTGAGCAAAGTCCTGTGACTAAAGGTTAATTTCACTAAATCTAGCAAAAATTATTTTCATTGCAGTTAAATTCTTGAAACAGGAAGCATTAACATGCTAATTGTCATTTCTGAAATAGAAACGTAACAGCTTTGGAATGAGATTTGATTTTAAAAAGCAGTGCAGTCCTCCTCTCAACCCTTTCGCACTGTGAAATTTCAGCTAAATGCTCCGTGATGTATGAAAGAAATCTACCAGTCATTTCAGTCAATTCGATAATAATCAGTAACTAAGTGGCAAAAAAAAAAAAAAAAGCCACAAGTTAACCTGGCTGTTTGTTTAAATTGACTAGTCTTATGATCGTTTCTTATGTAGACATGCTATTATAAAACTCTAAAATATTACACAAATGTAGGTGTCGCGATTAATTCACATAATTGGTGAGAAAGTCTGCTCATGGAGTTGGTTGAGTATCATAACCCTGGAGAATTCCAGCGGATATCACCATCAGTGTCAGTCAATAGGCACTCAGAATCAAAGTCACCTCAAATTCAGGACCTGGTTGGAATCTGAGATTCATCTAGTTAAGCAGTCTGAGTTCAATCAGGTAATTTCTGATTGATCTGTAAAATAGGAATCATTTCAAGCCCTCATGTTTCTAGGAAGAACAAAGGGAGTGGGTTTTTTGTTTTTGTTTTCACATTTATTCATTTTTGAGAGAGACAGAGAGACAGCATACAAGCAGGGGAGGGCCAGAGAGAGAGGGAGACACAGAATCCGAAGCAGGCTCCAGGCTCTGAGCTGTCAGCACAGAGCCCGACGCAGGGCTCGAACTCACAAACCGCAAGATCATGACCTGAGCCAAAGTCGGAGGCTCAACCGACTGAGCCACCCAGGCGCCCCTATGGGGAGTGCTTTATAACGCCAGTGTGCGAAAGTTAATGAATTCTATGTTATAGACCTGATCCACTTCCCTTACAGCAACATTTCTTGAAGGAGAACATTCTGAAGCCCTCACTTTAAAAACCACTTATTTCATACGCTCCAAGGAGGTCTGGCTCCTTCCCTTTTCTGTGAACAGCCAAGAACTCCCTTTCTTCCCCGTAGAATTCTTCATTAGAATAATCTGTTGACTCTCATTTACTAGATTGTGAGCTCTTTCAGGGTAGAGATTATTTCTGCCTAGTGCCCAACATAGTGCTTGGTACACAGGTGTCATTCAGTAATTATGCGCTGAATGAATGCATGGGATAGTATACATAAGGTGACTGCTAGATCCTTCTTCTTGTAGAGATTTCACAGTAGCACCAAAGATTGGGCCTTCCACACAATGACTCGCCGGCCAGATATAGGTGTGCTTGTGTGCATACAGCTCTGTTAGGAGCACACTATTTTGTAGTTTCTTATCAGTGACATTGGCAATGGAAATAGAGCTGGTTGTATAATTGCCCTCAGGACTCCAAGTCTCAATGGTCCCTCTGTACCATCATGCTGGAGTACAACTTGGGAATATCTGGATTTTAACCCTCTTTCTCTCTGGGCAGGGTGAGTTGTATAATGCCCTGCCTTACAAAGCAGCCCGTATTTCACAGTTGAAGATATACTGGTTTTAAATTGCAAAAGGAAAAAAAAACAAGATGATGACAGATAAAAAAACAATTAACTTCTATAGTAATACTAACACAAGTAATATAACTGGAAGTTTTTTTCTCTCTCTCTGTTTTATTTTGCTGTAAGTCTGATACCTAGACAAGTACATGTTATAGAAGCGAATGCTTAGATTTTGCACTTGTTGTATGCAATTATCTCTCAAAAGTTATAAATCTTCCTCAAAATGTATATACCTAAATTTTCTTGGAACTCTAAACTTTCCTACACATTCTAAATTTTTCTAAGCTCTCAGTCAAGTTTTCTTCTGATCTTTTCCCCAAACTTGGGGAGTTTCAATGTTGTGCTAGCCAAAAGAGATCAATGTTCATCTGACTTTAACTGCTTTTGAGGGTCTGGGCAGCTTAATAAGAAGCCTATTTTGGTGTTGTATAAAAAATTTCTCTCAAAATCACCACTATAACTGTCCTGCCTATTTCAATATAATAGTTTTACCCTTGTATTTTTAATTTTTAAAAGCTCTTCCATTTGCAGTATTGTATAGATTTGTTATTGTCAGATAATAATAGTTAACACTAGGCCAGACATCTTTAAATGTGTTCATAAAAGGTGTTATGAGTTTAAGGGAAAAAAGATCACACCCTGATGGGCGTTAAGGAAGATTTCACGGAGGAGGGGATCTTTGGTTCAGATGTGCCCTCCCTGTGAGACTTCTATCCTTAAGCAGAACTGTTGCCGTGTTTACACTGACAGATAGGCAGGTTCCAGTTTGAAATCTGAGCTTGCATCCAGTGATGCAACTTTTGGGAGGAAGCTCAGCTTAGTGCGAGCTACAACCAGAGTCCCTAATTCCCATCCTGCTCTGCCATTTCCCCGGGGGCGGGAGGGGGGGGAATGGATTTACCCGTCTGACTCTTAGCTGCTTATCTGTAAGGTGGGGACAATAACAGTTTGAGGTTCATGAGGTAGTTGAAACACTAGTGATTTCAGTGGAACCCAAGAGTTGTGAATGTGTCCTGATGCTTTCTAAGGGAAACGCTCCTTGTGAGGAAACTCTGGTACCCTTGAGTTACATATAATGGTGACTTTTACTTGGTTTATTTTTAACTTGATTCTGCTCATGATTAAGCACTAGGTAAACTGGAAATAATTGTTACAGGAAATTAAGTCACATGGGGATGTGTTGGAAAAGATGAGCGGATTGGGTAAGCCAGAGTTCTTGTTCTTCCCCCACCTCTCGTTAGTTTAACTGGGCAACATCAGGCTACAACATTTCCAGAGGCTTTCCTCACCTATACCCTGAAGGTGTTAGACTAGATGATCCCCACAGGACAGCAGTATTCACTAGTGCTGCTTGCAGACATCTGATTGTCCTCCCCTGGTGGCACAAAGAGGATTGAACCCCCTGTGCCCTGTGGTCGGGTGGGACCACATAACTAGTTCCAATCACTGAGCTGTTATGAGTAGAGGTGACATAGGTCACACAGGCTTTCACATTCAGTCACAAAACCCTCTGAAGTTCTTCCCTATTCCATGATACATTGGTGGCCGCTCTGCAGCCTGAAGGGAGGATAGCATGGAACAGACTCCCTAGTGACCCATGACGGACATCAGCAGGAATGGGACATAGGCTACCACTTTTTAAATCACTTACAAAGTGAGGTCATGTGTTAGTGCAGCCTAACACACCCATCCTGAATTGTTATAGGAACCTTCTAGCAGAGGGTACCAAGGAAGATTTAGCAGGGGCTATTGTTTGAACTCATAATGGTCCTAAGAATATGGTCTGGATTTGAATGCTAGCTCCACATACTAACAGCAGTGGGATCTTATGCTAGTTGCTTAGTTTCTCTGAATTTCCATTTCCTTGTATTTAAAATGGGGAAAATACTATTGGTTATCTTATTGAGTTGGTATAAGGATTAAATGAGATCCTGTGTGTAACGCATTATAGAAAATGCCTGGCAGAGAGTAGGGTAATTCTTACTATTCTAGTTTGAACATTCTATGTCAGTGCTTTTCTTATTTGTCTGTATTTCCTATTGTGTCCATTGGTGCAGACTGAAGACATTTCTAAGAAATTCAGCAATGGACAGTGGCTGAGAAACAAAGTAAAGGGGGCTGGACCTTACCCCCTCTTTAAAATAGTTTTTTAATGTTTATTTTTTTTTTTTAATTTTTTTTCAACGTTTTTATTTATTTTTGGGACAGACAGAGACAGAGCATGAACGGGGGAGGGGCAGAGAGAGAGGGAGACACAGAATCGGAAACAGGCTCCAGGCTCCGAGCCATCAGCCCAGAGCCTGACGCGGGGCTCGAACTCACGGACCGTGAGATCGTGACCTGGCTGAAGTCGGACGCTTAACCGACTGCGCCACCCAGGCGCCCCTAATGTTTATTTTTTTTTAGAGAGAGAGGAGCAGAGAGAAAGGGGGACAGAGGATTCGGATCAGACTCTGTGCTGACAGCAGCAATCCCAATGAGGGGCTCAAACTCACAAACCATAAGATCATCACCTGAGCCAAAGTCAGACGCTTAACCAACTGAGCCACCCAGGTGCACCTAGACCTTAGCCCCTTTAAGGCCAGCGGCTTCTAATGGGAATTGGAGGTGTCTCAGTTGGTGTGAGATCATTATGTTTCAGCCTGCCCATCTCCAAAAATAGGATTCAGAGCCACTAAAAAGATCTCAAGTAATTCTAAGTAGCCATCGCCCAACTAGTGATATTTTCCTACAGAAACTTCTTTAGGAAAAGAGATTCTGTATTTGTCTCACCTTGGATCTTACAATTTTATGTCATACTTCACGTCTTTAAAGCTTTCCAACAAACATTAAATTGATTATACAATAAAGGCAATAGTTCATTTGGAATATTTTCAAGAAGACCTCTACAGAATGAGAATAATAAGAAAAATAATGAAGCAGTAATTATAATTCTCAAGGCTAACAATTTTAATAGAAATTTATACTTAACTCTACACATAAGGAGATTTCAAAGGTTTATAAATAGTAAGTAAGTTCCATGCACCCTACAGTTCCTAAAACATTCCTGGAACAGACACCATCAGTATTATTAGTCTTATTTTACAAATGAATAAACCAAGGCAAAGAAAATATGCCTGGAGTCATGTAATCCTTGGCAATAGATTCTTGCCTCAAGTACCCGTACCCCAAATCAACCCAGTTAGAACCTCACCGTGGAATAATTTATGTTTTCATCAAAGAGTTCAGTTGTGTTACAGTAAATGCCGTACCTGGTTTATGTGAAAACAGCAGCGATTGAAGTGATAGACTTTTGCAACACGTGGCTTATCTCCAGTTGAAGTGCAAGTGTAGTTTCACATTGGATTCTTGGCATGACATATCCAAAATGTGTGCCCTAGCCAGAAGGTCACTGCCAGACATGCCCTCCTCTTTTTCAAGAAGTGAACCAGAGCCCATAAAAAGCTGCAGTCCCTGCTCAGTTTGTATAAGCTTTTTTTTTCCTCTCTGTTCCATTGTGCTCATTCACACATGATATCCCAAAACAGTTAAGTAAAATGAGGGATATTATATCTGTCACACATGAGAAAGCTGCAGTTATGGATTCGCTTAATGCATTCATTGCTTTTTGGACTCTGGAGTCCCCTGGGCAGCGCCACAAATCTACACGGTGGCCCCCAGTTCAGTATTCTATTGTGGGACTCTCTAGTGAGGCCAGCATGTATATAAAAGGTTCATTATTATTGTTGTTAATTTTTTTTTTTATTTTTATAGCTCAAATGAATCGGCCTTAACTCATGGTAACAGTAAGGGTTGCACTGGACAAGTACATTACAGTAATCTATTGTTGAAATAGCGTGCTCCTGGTGATACGGTGAGAGTCTGAGGTCCTGCCTTCTGAATTAATGCCAGAGCATGGGTGGATAGCCGGCCCAGAGCAGAGAGCTCAAGAGCCCAGAACCCCTACTTCTCTCTGAAGCCTTTTTTTTTTTTGAGATGCCACTTTTCATTTTTCCAAGTTCACGTGAAGATAGATTCCTCTGATCGCTCTGGGGCTGCAGAATGATGGCGATGAAGCCGGGTGTCATTTGTTCGCATAAATACCTACTGTCTGTGGCCACAGCTGTGGCACAGGTTGTGTGGAGCATGCAGTCCTTCCTCATGGGCCGTATCTACAGGTTGTTTTTTGATTTACAGTGGTGGGTTCCACTTGGAGAGGAGCCGGGAGCTGTTCGTACCTTCCCGTGCAACACCAAGTGCCAAACCTTGGTTCAGAGAACTGCCTGGTCCTGGGTGGCACCTTCTGTGCTTACATGGGCCCCCAGACCTATGACATGAGGGGCATGGCACGTAGTAAGTGCTCAACTGATGTTAGCTTTTATTCACACCACTATTCGTTTTATCGTCATCCTTGTCCTTCCAGTCACCGTGGAAACAGTACATGGGGCTCCTGCTTTGAATCCCTTAACGTGTGTGTGTGTGTGTGCACGCACGCACTTGCCTTTATTTTTTTTTTTAATTTTTTTTCAACGTTTATTTATTTTTGTGACAGAGAGAGACAGAGCGTGAACGGGGGAGGGGCAGAGAGAGAGGGAGACACAGAATCGGAAACAGGCTCCAGGCTCTGAGCAGTCAGCACAGAGCCCGACGCGGGGCTCGAACTCCCGGACCGCGAGATCGTGACCTGGCTGAAGTCGGACACTTAACCGACTGCGCCACCCAGGCGCCCCACGCACTTGCCTTTAATCACACACTGTTAAACTCTTCAAAGGTTCTTTTCACTTAAATGATCAATAATCAAACAAATTATGTATTTATAATATCAATTCATACTTTTATTTTTAAATCCATAATGACAGGAACTCTGGTAATTTTGTGAGGCAAAGTTTTCCTGCTCTGTGCATACTGGATGCTCAATAAATATTGCTAAATGAATAAATAAGGAGATGAAACCTTTAATTCTGTCAACCCAATAAATTGAAGAGTCGAACAATGCTTACGGAGTTATTAAGTGCCCACTATGCTCACAAGAGTGAAAAAGCTTTAAATATTGATATTGTCTTTAAGAAGATGGGGCTCCTGGGTGGCTCAGTCGGTTGAATATCTGACTTTGGCTCAGGTCATGATCTCAAGGTCTGTGGGTTTGAGTCCCACATCAGGCTCTGTGCTGATAGATTAGAGCCTAGAACCTGTTTCAGATTCTGTGCCTCCCTCTCTCTCTCTGCCTCTCCCCAGCCTGTTCTTGTTCTCATTCTCTCTCTCTCTTTCTCAATACTAAATAAATAAACTTAGAAAACTTATTTTAAAAAAGTTAACAGTAGGTAGGGAGATGAGTCACATGCACACAGGGAACTAAAAAATGACATTATACCTTTTTTTCCTCATGATATCTGTTGTTGCTGTGGTTAACTTCTATTGGGTACATACTATGCACCAAGGACTTTTTAAAGAACTCTACATATATCAATTCATTCTCACCAAACACACACACACACACACACACACACACACACACACACACACATACACACAAATCTATTGCTATTGTCCCCATTCTACAGATGAAGAAACTGAAGCTTAGGAAAGTTAAACAACTTGTCCAAGGTCCTAGAGCCTGTAAATGGTAGAGCTGTAGAATATAATTAATGCTTAATTTCTGTACACTAACTTTAAAAATGGCCAGTATGCTTTATGCTCTTTTTTAAAACAAAACCTTTGATAGTCTACTTATTTATATTTTCCCTTGTTTTAATTACATATAATGTGTATATTAATTTTATCAGTATTCAGTTGTATGTGTTCTTAGTTTAGTCTCAAATTAGTTGTGCTGTCACATGGGACCAATAGACACATTATAGATAATAAAAAAGTAAATTGTGTGGTGTCTGCAACAACTAAAATAATGGTGTGGGGAAAGGAGTGCCTGAATGGGTGACATGTGAGCTTTTCTAGGAGGATGGGCCAAATCAAGATGCATAATATGTGGGGAGAGGGGTGAAGCATGAGCAAAAACCATCGAGGTAGGGTGAACACATTCTGGGGGCTTCTAGGAGAGATAAGAGACTGCCTGCTTGCAAGTGTTGGACTGTGTGGAAGAAAAGACTGAACTGTTTGGAGAAGCAAGAGATGGACCTTGGACCCAACTGTTAGGGTCTGAAACGTGGTAGTGGCAGTTAGCCACCAGGTCTGTTTGAGCACCACAGCCAAGATGGCTGCCCTGGAGGTCCCTGTCTTTCCTAATGAGAGCCTCAAATTCTAGATTTTTAGAATAGAAAAACACAAACACCAGAAAAAACAGATGATGGTCAGCAACAAGGTTTTGTTTGACCTCTTAACAAATATTCATGTAATGGAAGTAGTAGTCACCAATTTGGTTATCAAGTAAATATTAATAACATAAAATTACCGTCCTTCATCCCTGTACCTTTCCAAGGAAGGATGAGGAGTCTTTTTATCCTCCTTGAGGGCACTGATAAAAGAAAAGTTAGGCTGAAAGTTTCATGCCTGCAATTGATTTGTGAATTGAAGTTCTTTCTTACTGGTTCTTTTTTTTTTTTTTTTTTTTTACTAAATCTGTCTGTGAGCTGAAATAATCCTAGTACCCATCCAATTGCTCCCCAGTTGGTAATTAACCCTCAAAACCAGGACCACTTTAGTTAGTGTACTGGGCTACCCCTGGGCATGTATGTTTGCCCCGGTGTGTGCACATACTCAGTAGCCAAATTTCCTCAAGTGGAGTTGAAGGGAGAAAATACAAGGATTTTGAGCTCAGATTCTTCCGCATTCAGGCTCCACATGTATACCCGGTCAAACAGGACTTTCATTTTTTATATGTATATATGTATATGCAGAAGACATCATAATAAGAGTGTGTAAATTGACAAAAGAGCTAACTTTTTCTCTTTGGGGGGAGAGTAGATGGAAAATAATCTAGTGTTAATTAGAATTGAGATCCTGCTGGAAATCACTTAAAGGGTAAACTGCCACACTGGAAGAGAAAATCATGGGATTCATTTTTTACTGGAGCTATTACAGAACTCATTTTAGGCGTCAAGTTCTAGCTACTTGGCTTGGAGTGACGAAAAGAAAAGAAAAGACAACCAGGAAAGCACTTGGGTTTGGAATACTCAGTTGCTTTGTACGTAGGTAAGCAAAATACCTAGAAATGAAACTGAAATTTGCACTGCCCCAGCTATTTTAGCATCGTCCAGGTGGAGCTCTGATGCCTTTGTATGCTATGGCTGTGACTTTGTTAATATAAGCAGTGTGGAGCATGTGTGGCATGGCTGGGAGGCCTCAGAATCGATAAGGAGCCTTTAGATTTAAAACTAATGATTTTCTGTGTTGAGCAAAAGTCAAAATCTCTCAAAGTTGCCATTGTTGGCTCTGATCTTTCCCCAGAGAATAAGAGAAGGTGTGATAAATCATCATGCTTGAAATGCAAATAAAATGCACGTCAGAAGAGACTTGAACTAGACTAGAGATGGATAATGTGAGTCCTCAACATCTTAATTATTTCAGTCTCTAATTGAGCAAAACCCCTAAATTGGCACTGTGGTAACTGTGATTGCCACAGCAGTGGACAGACTGTGTGATCAGACCATCGTCCCTCAGAGTGCAAGTGTGACCTGTCCACGAATGCATCTGTCATCATTTCCTCCCAGAAGGATTGTAAGCAGTTTGGATGACGTCAAATGCTTTTGAATGTATCTATAAACTGTTGTTGAATGTACATAAAATTTCACCAGACTCTCTGATTTAAAGCCCTAGAGAAGGCCACCAGGCTCGTATGGAAATTAGCTAAGCATAATTTATTCATGAAAGGCAGAAAAGCTGAATTAATAAATACATGAGTATGTAAACTTATAACTGCATAAATATCTGTAGAAAATATGAAAGCCAAGCTCCATGTGTTAACAGAACACCCTTAAGGTGTGGCCACTTGGTCCTTTCTAGCAATCAGTTCTGTCTCCTGTTTTGAAAGCCAAAGTGGAAATAAGTAATAAGTAAATAAGTACATTTATTTTTTTGAAGGTATCTTTTTTCCCCTAAAAAAAATGGACCTACCTTGTGGATACTGCTCTATGCACATCAATCTAAGAGAATTATTTTTTTAAATATTAATGAAGGCACTAATTCCAGAGATTCAGGAAACTGCTCGGCAGCTTTAACTCATACTCTCTCTGTCTGGACCAGTTCTGAGAGCATCTTTACAAAGTATTGTCTGTCATGATACAAGATCTTGCCCTATTACAAGAGTGGTCATCATTTTTTTTTCTTAATTCTCATCCACCCCATGAAATCATAATTTCTGTTAACATCATTGACCCTACCAAGCATTGATTCAGCAGTGCAGTTGTGATGCAGGAGGAATTGTAGGGAAATATATACTGCCACACTTAAAAGCAAGTCTTGCCTTGTATTGAATGCATTCTGCTGACGTTTTTCATTTGAGTTTAATTTTAAGACTTGTGGCCACAATTAAGACCCAGTTGGACTCTGGAAGCCTGAGTCTGCACAAGTATTATTTAGGATTTGATAAGCAATGAAACTGTTATTATTTATAGTTATTTTAGGTTGGTCAGAACACTCCAACAGAAGCATAGTATTTCTATCCATCTTCATTACTGATTATTTCCTTAAACTAATTAAAAACATTTTCTGGAAGTCTACTTTGGAAAGCATGAATCCCTTTCAAATTTTGTTCCTAGTCAAGGGATGAGGACAAACCAAACAACTGTATGAATCTTTTAAAAATTTATTTTAATTGAGAATTATAGGCAAATTACAGGGGATACCGGATAAAATATGCATTATGGACTTTTCTATGCACAGTCACGATTGATAGAGGAAGTTTAAAAAACAGTACATATCTCTGTGCTAGTTATAGAGTACTTTATAAATATTAACTGATGAAATTTTTGTGGCAACTCTATGATCATGGTAGGTACGCTTATATCCATTTTTACAGATGAAGAAGGTGAGACACAAAGAGGTGTGTACCTTATTCAGGATCTCATGACTAGCATGGAATTACTAGAAATCAGCCCTGATGGTGTGGATAGTTATTTAAAGCAAATACCAAGTCCACATGGCTTTCTCACCTCGATGCCTTCAATGTGTTTATGGGATCTAGTTTTTCTAGATTAAGGGTTTTTTGTTTTGTTTGAAAAAAAGAGTCATTTTTCATAGTGTAGATACTTGCAATTGCCTGGACTGAGAATTCTTTTAATGTTTATTTATTTATTTATTTTTGAGAGCGAGCACTCAAGCTGGGGAGGGGCAGAGAGAGAGAGAGAGAGAGAGAGAGAGAGAGAGGAAGACAGAGAACCCAAAGCAGTCTCCAGGCTCTGAGCTGTTGGCACAGAGCCTGATGCGGGGCTTGAACTCATGAACCATGAGATCATGGCCTGAGACAAAATTGGATGCTTAGCCGACTGAGCCTCCCAGGCACCCCCTGGGTTGAGAATTTTAAAATCTTTTAAAAAGAGCCTGTTGAATTCATTGTTTTTATTCCTGCCCTTCCACACTCTCCAGTTATTAATTTGACTGTTGTCTAGTAGGCAGGCTTTAGGTTTCTAACGGATCAATAGAAATGCATATGTGAAAGTAGGAAGATGTATGTTCTGATCACTGCTGCATAACAAAACCACCCCAAAACTCAATGGATGAAACAAGGATACCACCTATTTTGCTCACGAATCTGCAATTTAGGCAGTGTTTGGAGGGGATCATTTTTCTCTGCTTCATTTGACATCATTTGGGCAGCTCAAAGACTTGAAACTGGACTCACCTGAAGGTGTCCTTCCACACAGTAAAGGTAGTTGACACTGTCATTTGAGATCTTACCTAGAACTTTGGCTGAAACACCTGCTCGCGGTCTTTCCACATGACTGCCTGGCCTCCTTATATAATGATGCGTAAGTTCCAAGGGTCAGGGTCCCAAGAGAAAGAAAGCCAGGTACAGTAGTCTCAGATGTCATGTAGTGTCACTCCACTGTAGTTGTGGCTTTCACAGAGTTCTGCCCAGGTTCAAGGAAAGGGAATGTAGATCCTATCTCTTGATGATGGACCTTTTTGTAAGAAGAGCACGTGGGATGGATATACTGGTGTAGCCATCTTTGGATAATATAATCTTCTATAACTTAGGTTTATATTAAGCATTTAGGACTGTCAGTAGGAAAGAAATGTTTTGCTGGAACAAATCCCATTGCTGTAAGAATGTGGACCTATTGAGCCATAGGCTTTTAACAACAACAACAACAACAACAACAACAACAACAGTTTGAAGAATCAAGTTTTGCCAAGAAACCAACTCTTGTATCAGATAGCGCTATCCAAGGAAAGAAGGAAAAAGCCTTTGAAAGTTAATTCTAGCCTTGTGCCTACTTTATAGTAAAAATCTTTAGAGGTGGAAATTCCCCAAACATATGTAAGATGGTTCATTTAGGCTGATCACATCTTTAGCAGTTGCCAAAGGATCTTATACCAGATGTTAACATTCTAGTTTCTATCAAAGAGCTATGTTGGATTTTTTTTTCATTATTTAATATAAGAACAAATGGAAATGAACTTTTATGAAGTTCCTTCCCTGTAGACTCTAAGTAAAGTTAACCAGACACACTTTAAGAAAGATGGTAACATTTTAGAGAAAGTCTGTTTACTGAGCATTCAGCCTGAGTCAACAAGTCGGACCCCTGCTTTGAGAACCTTAAAGATGAATGCAGGATTTGTGGATCCCATAAGAAAAGAGAGAGAATATTGCTCTCTTTATGAAAGGAGATACTAAAAACCTACCACATGATTTAGCAGCTTCTCTAGTTATGTGATAAATTCACACTTTAGCTAATTATACACCGTCTTCCTGTCTTTTTTTTGTCACAAAAGCCCTGTGCACGTTAGATAGTTCTTCAGGGTTAATAACAGACTTAGGCTCGTACGGTGTTTTATAAAATCCAAAATGCTTTCACATTCATTATCACATTCAATTCTTATAGCAGATCTGTAAGCTGGGTAGGGTTTTCATTACCTCCATTTTTCATGTGGGACCTGAGAGTTGAGCCACATTCGCTGGAGGAGCTGGGGCAATAGTCCCATGACTGTACTTCTTGCCTACCTTTCTTTTTGCCATCTTTGTGGTTTTAAGTATTATACCACGCTGACCAGTGCACAGATAGAAAGCAAGATCTCCTTTGTTTTAGGCCGCATCAAATAGAAAGCACAGGGGTGCCTGGGTGGCTCAGTCAGTTAAGTGATTGACTCTTGATTTCGGCTCAGGTCATGATCTATGGTTTGTAAGTTCAAGTCCGGCATCAGGCTCTGCAGTGACAGTGTGGAGCCTGCTTGGGATTTTCTCTCCCTCTCTTGCTGCCCCTCCACCGTTCTCTCACATGTGTGCGCACGCTCAAAAATAAAACAACATTAAAAACAAAACAAAACAAAACAAAAAAACAAATAGAAAGCATAGCTCTGTCCATGATGAGGAAGTAATTGATGGGTCAGTGTGATTCAGAGGAATAAGCTTTGGAATGCAACCCTCGGGTCCAATGACTCCTCCTTGTCCTGGCTCTGCTGCTCATTGTCAGCCCTTGATGTATAACATGGAGGAAATGGACTACATAAGGTTCTGAGATTACTTTCAATTCTAAATATAATATCATATAAATGAAAAATGAGTGTAGTTGGTATCAGCATCCTTAAAAAGAAGTCAAGTAGGCAGGTAGAAATGAAGCTGCGAAATGATTTTTCTGTCCAGTAGAGTTAGCAAGGGAAATTGCCAATAGGAAGGTTAAGTAAACTTTAAGACAGGAAGAGGGGTGGAGGAAATTGAGAGTTACTTATTTGTTCATTCAAAAGATATTTATTGAATACCTACTATGCTCCAGTCATTGTGCTTACAGAAGAGGACAAAAAATTCTCTGTCCTCATGGAACTTGCATTCCAGTGGGAGGAGAGAACAAGCAAATATAATATATGCATGTCAGATAATGAAACGTGCTATGGAGGAAAAGAGGGACAGGAAGTGCCAGGGGCTGGAGGCGATTACAATGATAAATTATTGAGGAGGGCAGGCTTCTCTGTGAAAGCCACTTTTGAGCAAAGACCTGAGGAAAGGATGGAGTCATTCATGCAGCTGTCTGGGAGAAGAACTATCCAGACACAGGGGTGTGGCTGGAGAGGGTGAGATGGAGGAAGAGGAAGATACTCGGTTAGAGCCCTAAGAGAGTTTTTCAGGATATTGGAAGCCTGGAGGCTTATATAAGTAGCTTTTGTTTTTATTCTGAGAAAGTTGGGAAACCATCAGGGGCTTTAAGTGGCACGACTTGACATAGGTTTTAAAAGAATAACTCTAACGAGGATTATATCTCCAGCTGTTAGTTAAAAAAAAAGAAAATCTCTAGTCGTTGTTTTGCTAATAGACTGTTGAGAACAGGGCAAAGGTAGGAAGACAAGGAAGCGATTGTAATCGTCTAGGCTGGCGATGGCGGTTACCGGGATGGGGTGGTATCAGTGCAGGTGGTGAGAGAAGACCGGGTTCTGTATAAATGAAAGTCAAGCCCATAGGATTTACTGACTAATGGGGGCATGGGTGACTATAAGGTTTTTATCTTGAGCACCTGGCTGGATGGAGTTGCCTTTTACTCAAACCTGTGAGAAGGCAGATTCGACTACGTGTGTGTGCGGGGTGGGGTGTGGGGTGGATTACACATCAGAGAGTATGTGCAAAGGCAAAGAAAAAAAAGATGAAGGCATTTACTATTAATATGATTGTATTCTTTTACTTTCTGGGGATGATTTTAAAGGGTTTACAATAAAACAGAATAAAAATGGAATCCCCTTGAAAAGAAAATGTTTGAACTCAATCAAAGAATGGTGGACCTAAACAAAAGTTCCCTGCAGGGAACAGTAAGTATGTTTGTTTGACCTTTCAGAGTATTTGCGGGCAAAAATAAAAATATGAGGGTAAGGTGGAAATAAAGAGTATGAAAATGCGCTCAAAGGGATTTTGCAGCGATCCGTAAGTTTCAGATAGGCTTGCAGGTGTTTGGGGAAGGTCTTTTTTTTTCCCCCTAGGACAGGTAAAAAGCACAGGAATGGGGAGGCTGATGTCAGACTGGGAAGGCCAATAGGATTTTTGGAAGACCCAGATAAGAGGAGGGCTGGCCTGAGCATGCCACACTGGTCGGGGGACTTAGAGATTGGTTATTTGAGACTGGAAAATTGGAAAATATACAATGGCTCTCTCTTGGCATCATGGCTGGAGCACACATCAGAATCACCTGGTGGGCACGTAAAACAATCACATGCAAAAATCCAGAGCTACTGAATCATAATCTCTGGGAGAAAACCCAATACCATGAGTGTCACTGTTTTTAAAGCCCTCCATGTGATTCTGAGGCAATTCCTGGTTAAGAAATGCTGAAGGAAAGAAGTTGATGAACTTAAATATTATGTTAATCACATAATTGGAATGTTTTCTGGAGATAGAGAGAAGTAATAATTAAAAATAATTTTAGAGGGTTGCTTGGGTGGCTCAGTTAAGTGTCTGGCATCGGCTCAGGTCACAATTTTGCGGTTCATGGGTTCAAGTCCCGCATCAGGCTCTGTGCTGACAGCTCTGAGCCTGGATCCTGTTTTGGATTCTCTATGTCTCCCCCAGCTCTGCTCCTCTCCCTCTATTGCTCTGTCTCTCTGTCTCTCTCTGTCTCAAAAATAAATAAACATTAAAAAATAATGATTTTAGAGACACGTTTATTACTTTTCATTAATAGGTATGGAATACTTACTAAATGTTTTCCATAGAAGTGCTGGCAACACAAAAATGAAGGCAACACAGTTTCTGCCCTCAAGTACCTATTAGTCTGGCAAAAAAACCAGCACACACATTGATAGTTTTATAGATCCATGCTTTCTTACGTTGAGTGCTATGGGAACAGTAGAAACTGAAGTATTAGGGAAGGCTTCCTGGAAGAGGTGTCATCGAAGCTGAAAACGTGTCTAGAACAAGATGTATCAAGTCTAGCCTGGCTGACTTTTTTTGCAAATAAAGCTTCATTGCAACCATAGCCATGCTTATTCATTTCCAGGTTGTCCAGCACTGTGTGCCTTAGCACTACAGCTGCATAGTTAAGTTGCGATAGGAACCCTACGACCTGCAAAGCTTCTGGTCCTGTTCCATTAAAAAAAAGGTTCTAACCCCTGTTTTAGAGCAAAGGGGAGAAGAAAAGCCATCCTAGAAAGTAGAGACAGTATGATATACGGTACTCTTCAAGGAACTACAAGGAAAAGATTAAGGCAGAGAGGGGATGTAGTATGAATCTGGAAAGGTGGGCAGGCATGAGATCATTTAAAACTGTGTATATCATTTTAGGGAACTTGAACTTCCTCCAGTTCAGGGGAGTCAATGAAGGATTTTAAGCAGCAGTTCTAGGATCAAACTGGAAATTTAGATACATTATTTCTGCTTCTTTCATAGAACCTAGATTTGAGGGGCAAAGGGTATAGGAAAGGACACTGTTAGGAAACTTTGTAAGAGTAATTTATGCAAGAATTAATGAACCGATTAAAAGTTTGACCATAAACTTATGAATTGAATATTATATAATTATGAGGTGTATTAGAAGTATACTAAGGAAAGATAACTACAGATTGTTCAGTCAAAATAGTCAAGCAAACTGCATGCACAAACATAGAAAGCATACATATTAGTGTACACATGGAAAGAAATGGAAAGAATTACAGAAAACTGCTTAAAGTTTTTTCTTTGTTTTTGTTTTTGTTTTGTCCCCTGAGGGAGTAGAATTACAGGTGAGAATCCCTTTAACTTTTATAAGTCTGTAGTCTGATTTTTTTTTACAACGAAAATACTGCTTTTGAATCAGATTTAAAAAGCTAACTTTTTTTTAAAAAATTTAATATTTATTTTTGAGAGAGAGAGACAGAGTACAACTGGGGGAGGGGCAGAGAGAGGAAGAGACATAGAATCCGAAGCAGGCTGCAGGCTCGGAGCTGTCAGCACAGAGCCTGACGCGGGGCCCCGAACCCACAAACCGTAAGATCATGACCTGAGCCAAA
The DNA here is from genome assembly GCF_007474595.2 of Lynx canadensis. Taxonomy (NCBI): domain Eukaryota; kingdom Metazoa; phylum Chordata; class Mammalia; order Carnivora; family Felidae; genus Lynx; species Lynx canadensis. Next base: position 82,900,928 of record NC_044308.2, read on the forward strand.
GTCGGACACTTAACCAACTGAGCCACCCACGCGCCCCCCAAAAGCTGACTTTTTAGAGTGATTTATGAAGAGATAGAGGTTGAGAGCTCATACCATGACTGAGGTCAGGAAAGGAACGTGAGATGAATAGAAGGACAGAAATTTGGGAATGAGTTAGAAGTTAAACTGGCAAAATGTGCTAATATGGGAAGTGAAGAAGAGAGTAGAAAATGTGCCTAGGTTTCTGGTTTGGGTAACTTTTGTGAATGTTGCATCAATTATTTAATAAATATAGAATGAGGGAAACTTTATTAATCGTTTATGGTGTACAAGGTCTTGTGCCAACTCCACTTAACATATTTTTAATACATTTAAACTGTGAACAAGTGATGGAGGAATTTTTATTGTTCCCATTATATAGATAGCTAGGAACTGAACAAGGAGGGTCTCAGGGATTCCAGGGCTCATGATCACTCCTACCCACAACATTTGGGGTTTTTTTTTTGTTTTTTTGTTTTTGTTTTATTTTGTTTTTCAATTTTAGATAGAGCATGAGCTGGGGAGAGGGGCAGACCGGGGGGGGGGGCGGAGAGAGAGAGAGAGAGAGAGAGAGAGAGAGAGAATGAATCTTAAGCAGGCTCCATGCTCATCGAGGAGCCCAGTGCAGGTCTCAGTCCCATGACTGTGAGATCATGACCTGAGCTGAAATCAAGAGTGGGACACTCAACTAACTGAGCCACCTGGGTGCCCCCAACCCACAACCTTAAATGAATTTTTTAAAGCTTTTCTATGGCATTTTATTTATTTCTTTGTTTGTTTATTGGGGGGAGGGGGTATATGCATATGCATGAGCCAGGGAGGGGCAGAGAGAGACAAAGAGAGAGAATCCCAAACAGGCTCTGCACCGTCCTCTCAGAACCCGATGCAGGGCTCAGTCTCCAGAACCATGAGATCGTGCCCTGAGCCGAAATCAAGAGTTGGATGCTTAACAGAGTGAGCCACCCAGGTGCCCCTTTAATGATTTTTTTTGAAGAACATTATAGATGGAAAGACAAAATCAGTTCAGAACATACTGAGTCATCACTATCAAACGTTTCATCTACCACGATAAGCTCTCAATAAATGAAACGAAGAAAAGGGACTGCAAACTATATTCTAACTGGTACTGCCTGTTGAATGCTGGGTCATCAGGCTGTGGGGATATGTGGCCACTGCAATCCCAGTGGTTATTTCTAAGTTTGTGACACAGGATTGGCTGACCTTGCTTCACAACTTGCTGTAACAGGCACAGTAAATAAATGTGAAAAACCAGTTAGCTGATGGCTCACGAAAACACATGAGGAAAAGCAGAGGTTTATTTTTTCTACCTTCTCAACATTTCTTTCCCTCTGTAAAAGATTTGGTCGGGTGTTCTTGGGATGCGTTCTTCTGATTCACATGGTAGGTAGGGCCAACATACAGGCCACACCAGTCTGATGTGTAGAGTAGACTTTGGGGAAAATGGATTTTTTTCAGGTATTCAACCTGAGTAGTTGAAATGCGTATTTGACCAGTCTTTGAGACCCATTTAAGTGATGCCTGTGATAGCGTTATTGTGTACCCATCATAGATTTCCCTTTTTCTTGTTGCTGTGTAATAAAAGATACCTCTAGTTTACGTAGCAAAAGCTTGAAATCGTGCTAATGTGGACTTTTGGACAGGCTTAGTTTTTGCACATACCCTTGGACAATCTTGCAGTAAGAGGCCAGCCACATAAAATATATATCTGAACTCTCTTGTATTACAGAATTTTTCTTGTTCGGAATATCCTTGACATTACAGCTGGCAGAAATAAAATCTGATATTTCAGATCTGTTTTATCTAAAGTCTTTTAGCCTAAAGTCGCATGCAAGAATTGACTTCGCAGCTTCTAATTTTGACACCTTTTAGATCTGTATGGAAGTGTGTGGTGTTGAAGCAGCAAACCAGTGAGTGCTGCATTTTAGATATTTAGTTTTATGCATAGTTAAGCACCACCCTTGTATATTCATCTATATTATCTAGTACATGACACACTGTTGTAGTATGTATAATTTTGTCATCTTTATTTCCCTTCGTATTCATTTTAAGCATCTAAATAAATTGCTGAATTGTGCTTAATGTAAAAAAAGAAGAAGAAGAAGCTCACTGTTAATGGATTTTATTAATCACTAAAGTTAGAAGAAAAATAATATTGACTATATCAAAGACTTTGTTTCTTACTTGTGTTTGGATACCTGATATACTTGCGGATGCAGCAAATAATGCACATTAAAAAGAATTCGAATACAGCAAATTTGATTGAGATATATATATAGATATAGATAGATATCTATATCTATCTATCTATATCTATATACATATGTATCAAAAATCACAGGCCTGATTTTGTTAGTTTAACTTACTGAATATCTGTTGAGTACTCACTATAAGCAAAGCATAGTGATGCTACGTTTTTGCCTACTTTAACTTTTCATGTGTCGAAAATTTCACTAGGGCTAGGAAGACATGAGATTGTAAAGGCGCTGAATTTTCCAAGCAGATCTTTGAGCTGACTCGAGTTCAGGAGGCATCTAGAGTCCTTCATGTGCCTGTTTTTCATCAGATTATTACCATAGGTTGTGTTGAGAAGTTCTTGGAGAAAGTGTTCCTAGTTTTGGGTAGGAGTGTTTGGGGGAAAGGTATGCCGAGCCTCCAGAGGACATGCAGTGGGCCTTTGTGAAGGGGAGAATGACACCCCTTCCACTTCGAGGGAACCAGTTTCTCCCTGTGTCACTTCACCCTGGCATTCAGCCACCAGAGGGGGCATGGACCAGAGTGAAATAAATTCTGCCAGCTGCCTAGCTGGCTTGTCCAGCTAGGAGTACCGTAGCCATCCTCGCTGGGAGCTGGGAATAGAGCTTCATTTCCCTCTTAATGAGTGACTAAGTAGTTCACTAGCAGCTATGGTTGTGTGGTCCCCAGTGAAAGCAAAGACAAGGCCTTCAAAGCTTCTAAAAGGGGCAGGAGAAGGGGCTGTAAAATCTGACCTGAAAACATAACAGTGGTTTTCCTTAGTGCCGTGTCCCATGAACACTTTACTTTCTCTACGATGTAATTGATTTTTATCCAAATATAGACTGGGGCTTTTGGAAAGAGAAATCAGGTTGTTGAGATTGACCATTAGACACAAAGTTTGTACATCGCATTAAAAAAAAAAAAAACCAAAAACGTGTTTTTGACACAGTAAAATACATTCCCTCTATGCTCATTGTAATTCACTTTATAGTGACTTGCTTAATAGCATAACATATATCATTTATATTGCTATCCTTCATGCTTTTAAACTGTAATATCCTTTCCTCAATGACTACTTGTCAATTTCACTGATCTAGATTTGATTTCATAAATTAACTAGGCCAATTAAGTAGAGAGTTATCATTAGAATAAGAAGTGGAAGCAAATAAATATTAATCTTCTGTCTCCGAATGTCGGTATTCCAATACAACTTTGATCATACTTGAACACTACTTAATGGAAAAAATACACCCCTCCTTTGTCAATTCAGTATTACTCAATTTAAACATTTATGAGCATCTTTCATTCATTTTCTCATTCCGAATCCATCTTTCTTTGGGGCGGTTACATTTTTATTCTGTTAATATAAAAGTGGGAAATGAGCAAATACCAGAACTTGATTAGTTAAGGATTCTGATCTTGCCTGTTTGCTTGACTTTTCCTTCTTCTGGTCCCTTTGCCTGTGGGATGTTTATTTCAGAGACACAGGAACCACATCATATAGAGAGAGAACAGTAGTTTGTCTACTCTACTTCTGTGTCTCACTCGGGTCATTTCGTCCCCCTTCACAGACTTTTGGAAACCACATGGAGATGAAGTGCTTGACAGAGAATAACATTTTAAATGCAGCCTCTTTCAAAGAGTGTTTCTTTTGAAAAGCTTAGAGTCAGAGATTTTTTTTTCTTCATCTCTCATTTAAATGATTCTTCTTATACTATCAGCACAAATCTCGCTTTGTCTTCCTTGGAGATGGAAAAGAGTTTGTCAATAGCTTTTTCATAAAAATGCCCAAATGCAATTATAAAATCACCCTGTAGTCTTTTGTTTGCCTCTGCATTTATTAACATTAACTTCTTTCTCTTCTTTTTTTCTAGATCCTCCTTACAACCTTTCATCTTTGGGGGAGGGTGGGAGAGGCTGTTCCTCTTGGAACCCTATTAATTTCTCCCTCCTCAATGATAGAAACTTTAGATTGCTGTGGTAAAGGCACATCTTCCTGGGTTGTCTGTGAAAACATCCCAAGAGGACATAATACAGGGATCCGTGGGAAAAATCACCCGGGGATTCCCGTTGTTGTGTTAACTCTGCTCTCACTGGGCATCTGTAACCCTGAATAGGGGTGACTTAATCATGTGCCACACACACAACACATAGCACACACAAGGTCACATCAGTAGCTTATGGGACATTCGGGGCACCACGAGGGAGGATAAGACTGGATCTACGTTGGCCTGCTTGTTCGGATTAAACATTTTCCATCTAGAAGCTGGCAAATCAGAGCTTCTCTCTCTCTCCAAGTTCACTTACCCCTCGCAGCCCTTCAAGCCTCAGTAGTTTTACCATAGTAATAATTTTTCACTAAGAATTTTAAACAAGACTTTGCCATTGGACATCCTTTGAAAGAGTTAGCTTTGCCTCACTATTTTTTGTAACTTGCCAAATCACAAATAAAAGGGTCTGTGTCCTCTAACGCTTCTTCTCTGGTCATTATCTTGGAAAATATGCAGAGTCTGGTCCAAGTAGAGTGCTCCCCAAACCTTGCTGTTACTTTGAGAATAGTTTTAATGAGGCTTGCAGCCGAGCCAAGCTCTCCTGTTGGGTTATTATTTGGGCATGTGGAAGCCCTAGTGATTGATCTGTGTGGGGGAACTGGCAACATTCGCATGCCCTCTGGGTAGAGGCAGAGCCTCCAGCAGGAAAAATTAGGGAAAGAGAAAAAAAAGGAGAGGAAATGTTTATCACCCATCTCCTAGCATTTTATGGCAGTGTTACGGTGAACTGGGAGATGGATGTGTATATTCATGGATTTTGCACCACTTTAAGCACTAATAACATTAAATCAACCTTAATACTTCATGCCAAATGTGCTCTAAAAGAGGGAATAATGGGAATTTTTGTTGACTTGAGTAAAGCATCAAAAGTTACACTGGAAACGCATAAAATGCTACAATGCAGAGGTCACAATTATGCTAATATCATGATAATGTAAAATATTAAGTCACCAAAATGACAGGATTTACAACCAGCTATCCTCAGTCCCCAGAAACCTTAGCGATAAGCTTATGGTAAACACAACAGCCTGTCCTCCCAAGGAGTCTGATTACAAATTTAAATATGTATATGATTAGAACTCTGCCAGTCTCCCACCCCTAGAGACAGATGAAGTAAAATTTGATTTATATCATACCTGAAATCTATTGTGTGGAGGGCACTCGCTTTTGCAGAACCGCTACCAGGTCTGATGAATTTTGTGTTTAGCAGGTTGCTTGTGGGAAAAACAGGGACTGCTATTAATGATGGTGAAGAGCCCTGTAATCTCATGAACCAAAACTTAAACATTGATACAGAATAGTCAAATATTTGAAAATAGAATGCTGATGACTCTTGTGTTACTGTCTTTTTTTTTTTTTTTTTTTTTAATATCCTGGTTTTCATGCTGAGGTCCAGGATTGAAAAGCCTTTACCCTGAGCCTTAATCTCATGGCCTTCAATTTACCTTTAGCTCTGTGGCCCTTCGATCACATTAAAGTCTCTCCTTTCATGGAGTTCTTGGGATGCACTCACTTTATCAGTGGTCATAGTTATCAAATAGGGTAGAGCCCTCACGGCTCTGCAGCTTTCCTAATGATTCTCAATTCTGGCCGAATAATACCGACTTCTATTTGATGGAACAAAGGTCATTATGGCAATAAAAGGCAAAGGAAAATAATACGCATGCAATGAAAGTACACTGTTATTATAAACCGATGCTCTGTAGGAATTCTTTGTGCTGAGGTCCTCATTTCAGCTAATTTCGTTAGGCCCACTGAAGTCTGTAAATGCCTGTTCATAAGGGGTTTGCCTTTCCTTTTCAGTGGTAAATGCGTGCAGGTTGCCTGAACTGATGCTTCTATCTCACTCTGGCAAGGGTAATGAATATATATGCTTTATAGTCACATATATATCAATTATTGTTTTTAAGTATACTAGACATCATATATATATATGTAAGTACTATCACTAATTAGTGTGTACCAGCAGAATAGGGACCAGCCTCACCCCCAAATGGTGAGGCTGTCAGCTGGAATAAAAGGCACTGCTCACCTAGATGCTTAGCCAGGCCACCCCTTTAGCCGCCTGTCACTCTGTCACATCATTAGTGATAATGTTATCGATGACAATAAAATAAAAGAAGTTGCCCCCAAAGGAATTCCTATTTGTGTGCTGTTAACAAGAGCTCTAAAGCCATGTTTTTTAAGTGCAGCTTGCATTCCCCAGAGGGTACAGCAAAGTTCTTAGAGGAGTTGGCAGCGTCAAAAGAACACTGAAACTCTACGGGCACTTTTCCTCGGTCAATCCCTCCATCTTAGCAAGAGCCAATCAATATTTCTTGATCTCCAATTTTGCGCAAAACTCTGCTTGTGTGCTTAACCCTTCTGGCAATCCCCTTCTTTGCCAGTTCCCTCTTTCTGGGACAAAAGGAATGTGCTTTTCCTCTTAACAGGATGGAACTTTTGAACATATGTATTTGCTTCAATTCCCGAAACATTGGTTGGGGTCAGAGGGTTCTATCACATATGTGTATGTAGAGTTTGGGAGAGATATTTCCAACATTATCAAAATTATATTTGTTTCTAAATAAGTGGTATTGTTTTCCCCCCTCTCTCAGGAGGTTTGAGTTGGCTCTCTTCCCAAACCAACCTTTTGGATAATAAATTCCTTTTGAAAAGAAGCACGAAACCCTTTTGATGTTATAAATAGTATATGTGGTGGAAGAGAAAGGATCATGTAATTGTAATGCAAAGCCTGAGAGAGGTCTCTGGAATAAAATCGGTCTTCTTCCTCAAAGTTAGTAACATATCAGGAGTTTATATTAGAAGACATATTTTTAATAAGCGTCATCAGTTGTTCTCTGCCTACTTGCCTCTAGTATAGCCTAGGTGGATTTGGTGATATAGAGATACACATCCACAACTACAGCTCCAAAAGAAACTCAGAGGATTCAGCAGTCTACTGCCTTTGTGGGCCTTTAGACAGTCCTCTTTAAGGCAAATGATAGTCTGGGGTTTGTTCAGAAAAAGGAGAGGATTTTGCTCCTGCCTGGAGTTCCTTAAGAGCTCCATGGCAGTTAATTCATTTTCGTTCTCTTTCATCACCTCTTCCTCTCCCCCTCCCCTCCTGCCATTTTCTCTCCCTTCCTCCTTTTCCTCTTCCTCCCTCCCAGCTGTCCCTATGCACATCCAAATGTACACCTTTAAAAAATTCACTTCTCAGGGTGAGTGGGTAGTTCAGTCTATTAAGCATCCGACTCTTGATTGCAGCTCACTCAGGTCACGATCTCGTGGTTAGTGAGTTTAAGCCCCAGGTCGTGATCTTGCGGGTCAGTGAATTCAAGCCTCATGTCGGGCTCTGCACTGACAGCATGGGGCCTGCTTGGGATTCTCTCTCCCTCCCCCCCTCCCTCTCTCTCTGCCCCTCACTTGCGTGCGCTCTCTCTCTCTCTCTCTCTCTCTCTCTCTCAAAATAATAAATAAACAAAAAATTACACTTCTCAGGATGGCCTATTATCTTCCCCACTATTACCCTCTTTCCCCCAAGTTTTGTGCTTTGTTTTTGGAAGGCATTTTCCAACTCTGAAGACATAAAACTCAGTCTGTCATTGTGGCAGTGGGGTCCAACACATCCATAAATGTCACAGAGGTGTCAGCCCCTTACATCATAACTGCAGTTCATTTCTCTGCATTGACAGTGATGCTTCTACCAGGCAAGGATTCGAATGGGCATATTTCCAGATCTTAATTACATCAGGCATAAGGATGAGCAACAGCATTTTTCTTTGGGGGAGAGGAGGGGAGGAGGGGGAGCGAGGGAGGAGAGTAATGCTGAATTTGGCCATCTAGAGCCTCATGTGTCCCCGTTTATCAAGAGATAATAGGATTAAGCTAAGCTATGGGACTTCTCTGGCTAATGCTGCCTTCAGCAGGGGTCTAATAAGGATAGATATAATTGGGTAAATGACGAATAAGAATGAAAAAGTACAGAGTATAAGCACAATGCTTAGGAATAAATAATGACAAATTGGATTTTGTCCAATCTCTGCAGAGTTGGTTAGAATCTGGCATCCCACACTGAATTATAAGGGGCAACATCTATCTTTCTTCTGGCCTAACTTGTCTCTGTTCATTGCAAATACCCGAAAGTATCCTCTCAAGTTTAACTGGGGTCTATCAGTACTGCTCATTTGAAATCAAGTAGGAAGTGTTAAGGAACGTTCAAATAGGGTTAAAGAAACAGAGTAAATTAAGTGCCTCAAAACAAATGTGACACAAATTAGAGTTTGTTTCTTTGACCCTTATCCATTTACGGAATTTACCCCATTAACAGCTAGAAATTTATTTTCACTTTCTTCACCTCTCTAAGAGGAAAGCAAACATATAACATAGCCCCAAAGGAGTAATTAATTAGATCATTTGCTGACATGGATTTGAATAGTTTATTTAATACAATTCTGTTATTATTTATTTTTACAACATTATGCAGGAGGTTGAAACTCCTGTTCTAATTTGCACTTAGCAAGCATCTCTGAAAAAATATCACAGTGAAGGAAATAAACAAAGAACCAGTGATCAAAGGGCCACATTCAGAAATGCATAAAAGAATTTCACCAGGATGAGTGTTTCAGTGATTAAAAAATAAGGGATTGGTTGAGTTGAGGGGCGGAGGGGAGATAACAAGACTGTTTGTTTTGTATTCCCGTGGGCATACTTTAACAAATATAATGAGTTCATTGATAAGCTGCTCTATAAAATGGTGAGGGAAATTTAAAAGTAAAGGTGCCAATGTAGGTAAGAATGGTATAATGAATATGCAGATTATCACAACAAAATGAAGACTGCTTTTGAAAATAGATAGTGAAAAATTCATGAACTCAGAAGCATGTTTTTTTAAAAAAATAACTGTGCAACCTCACAAATAAAAGTTGTAAATTTTCCCAGAAAAATGAAAGCTTCTTCCAGTTTAATTTCAAAAGCTGGGAGTGAAAGTAGGAAATTAGTTCACCAAAGATGAATATTGAGTCTATTCTAAAATTAGGCAAGGTGTGGGGGGAGAAAAAACATGAGATGTTAGGATACTCACATTCGGTCCCTTTAGATAAGTAAATGGCCTTATGAATGCTTGTGGGTATGATTTAAATGTTTTCATTCAGTGGGCATTTAGGGGAATCCCTGACTAGGCCACTATATATGCACCTTTATTCCGCCAGCCTATGGGGTTATGATACTCTGGTCACTTCGAGGATAGAACTCCGAAGAATTCCTCCCCCATGCTGTTACCCCATAGAGAGTTTAAAGATGAGCACGATTGAAGAACAATGGAAATACTGAGATGACATTTCCAAAAGGGAGTGGATAGTAAATATACTTGCAAAATCATAATTTGAAGAGATCTGACGCACAGAGAACATTCCACCTGCCCCTCGCTTCGAAGCCTCCTTTCCCTTCTCTTCTACCTTGAGCTCTTCGTCCACGTGTCTCTCTCCCGGCCCCTTGTTCCCTGCAGACCCCTCGTCACTCATGCCTCTCACACTGTCTCCCCTTTACTGTCTCCACTTTGTCTCAGCAGTTTGTCTTCCCTCCGCTTTCTGTTTCTCGTGCTCAGTTGGAACTAAAGAATTGTTCTGGTATTAGTTGAAAAGTTTTAAATACAATTACGTAGTGAAATTAAAACATTTTCACAAATATGCGTATCATGGGGCACCTGTGTGGCTTGGTTGGTTAAACATCCAGCTTCGGCTCAGGTCATGATCTCACAGTTCATGGGTTCAAGTCCCGCCTCAGGCTCTCTGCTGACAGCTCGGGGCCTGGAGCCTGCTGGGATTGTGTGTCTCCCTCTCTCTTTGCCCCTCCCCTGTTCACACTCTGTCTCTGTCTTTCAAAAATAAACAAATGTTAAGAAAAATTAAAAAAATAAATATGCATATCATTTTAAAAGAAAGTGGTCACACATTCTTTATTTTTTAAGGAAAAAATACAGGGCGAGGTGAAAACACTTGTTTTGTGATCTAGTTGTGGAAGGCAAAGGAGGACCTAAGACAGAGAAATTTGCCCTGTAAGGGTATTTGTTAACTATATGGGCTTGCTTTTATTTTAATAACAACAAGTTGGTGAATAAATGACCAATCTTGGCTAAAATAGAATATTAAACTATGCAAATTTTATGAAGCTTTGGTATAATTTAGAAACAAGTGAACAGGGATTCCTGGGTGGCCCGTCAGTTGAGTATCTGACTCTTGGTTTTGGCTCAGGTCATGATCTCACAGTTTCATAGGTTTGAGCCCTGCGTTGGGCTCTGTGCTGACAGTGCAGAACCTGCTTGGGATTCTCTGTCCCTCTATCTCTGGCTCTCTCCTGCTCACACTGTCTCCATCTCGCTCTCAGAGAGAGGAGACGAGAGAGAGAGAGAGAGAGAGAGAAAGAAAGAAAGAAAGAAGAAAGAAAGAAAGAAAAAAGAAAGAAGAAAAGGGAGGGAGGAAGGAAGAAAGAAAGGGGAAAGGGAGAAAGAGAAAGAAAGAATGGAAGAGGTGAACAGAGCGAAAGAACTGCTGACTTCAGCTGACCTCTCCCACAGCGTAGTGAATGAGCAGGGACCTGGGTTTCATCAAGTTCTAAAGGCAAAGTCAGTGAGACTCACACCAGCACAGAATGCCCTCCACACCGCAGACACTTAACCTAATGGTAAATGCTGAGGGCTCATGGTATCAGGTGTACATGCTTGCCACAGGCTTAAGTAGCTTCTACAGGATTATGAACTGCTAGTGGGAACTGGTTGTCACCTCACATGCTTCCCTGTCACCAAGCCACCAAATGAACCAAGTGCCTGTCTTGAACAGCTTCCCCCCATGTGAATATGTTCCTCTTCTCCATCAAAAGTCAGCTGTGACTGACCTCCTCCTACATGGTGACAGCTTTGCAAGCATATTCCTACCGGAAACGCTTCCCCCATGGCTTTCCCCCAATAGTTAGCCCTTTAATAAGGTTGCATGTTTCTATAGCTTTATACATGCTTCCAGATTCCACTAAGGAATTCCATGGTAGATGTTCATTCAAGTAAATATCTATTAACTGCCTACTGTATGCCAGGTACTGTTTCTAGTTTCTAGAGGTACAGTGATGAACACAACAAACAGGTTTCTGCCTTCATGGAACTTACATTTTGGTTAAGGGGTGTTAGACATCAAATAAACTAAATAAGGGGGGGGGCACCTGGGTGGCTCAGCTGGTTAAGCATCCAACTCTTGATTTTGGCTCAGGTCATGATCTCAGTTTGTGAGTTCGAGCCCCATGTTGGGCTCTGCGCTTGGGATTCTCTGTCTCCCTCTCTCTCTGCCCCTTCCCTTCCTCTCTCTCTCTCTCTCTCTCTCTCTCTCTCTCTCTCTCTCTCTCTCAGAAAATAAATAAAGGGATCATATGGTAGTTGGACGGCAATAAATTCTATGGAGAAAAATAAAGTAAGGAAGGAATATGGGAAAGTGGATGGCCTGGTTACAGCTATGATTAGTGATGGAGGTGAGGAAAAACTGAGAAGTGGTTAATAAACACTGGGGAGCGGTGGGGCATCATCGTCTCTTCCCACAGACTAGATTAGTGTCTGGCCCACAGTTAGTAGTCACTAAATATTGGTGAACAATGGCAATCTATATTTGCCTGGTCCCTTCTCCTCCTTTGGAACATTACCTCATGGAAAGCAGGAGGTACTGATTGATTCTCTCTTCCCATAGTGTGTTTTACAGAATTTGACTGACAAGAAACCTGGTGGTGGCCAACGCCTGACCTAAAGATAAAGATAACCCATAAGGCTGTGTAAGAATGATAACACAGGCCTAGGGGATCCTCACACAAATGCTCTTATAAAATTAATTTCACTCATTTATGAATATGTGTGGGGAAATGGGTAATACTTAGGGGATTTGGATTTCAAAGCCGCCACCCAGATCACTTTCACCTTTTCCCTCTGGTTTTAAACTACCTGTTCAGTAAACCATGGTAGTGGAAGGGGACACCATTAGTAAAATAGTTTAGACCGATGAAAAGAGCCTCACTCCAGAGATCTTTACTGAACTGCTGGCCTGGTATATGGCTATCATTGAGAGAAATAAATGCAGTCCAGGACTGTTAAATTGTAGAGCAGAACACATCAAGGCAAGAGACATTTTGCCTACATTGGAACCACTCGCAGACTTCATTTCATCGATGCCCTGATGGAGCACAGGGGGGGAAAACTAACTCCATTCAGCTGGAGTGTGCATGATCTTTATTAAAAGGACATAACTGTTTAATATAAGATTGGAAACTCTGCTTTTGGTAAACAGAACTGATTCATTTATTAGGGTTAGTAAATAGTTCCGTTGGAGAGGCAAATAATTATAAATGTGCAACTATAAATAAAATCCAGAGATTCAGGCCAGTTCTCTCATGGATAGACAGCTTTCCTTGCTGGGATGGTAATAAGAATCTCTTAGGCTTCCTCATGTGCTTAGCCCTCATCTTTGAGTAAATTCTGCAGCATTCCAAATTATTCACCAAGAATCCATCTTCCTGAAGATGAGACACCAGGAGCAACAGAGATTGGCTAAACAGGAGATGTTTTGAATGAAATGGCATAGTTTAATCACATTCTACTTTCAGAAAAACTACTTCATTTAAGTCGGTGCTTGCCTGGGGTAATATTTATGCTCCACACTTGAGTAATCACCAGGAAGATTGCTCGGAACCCCATCCCATCACAACATAGCCACCGATATTCATGGCCTAAAGTAAACTTGTGAAAACTTTCGATCTACTAATCTCAGCAAATTCAGACCCTGATTTGTCAGTCTCCCCCCCCCCCCCACAACCCTTCACCATTTTGAGATGCGGTAATTGTTTTTTTGCTTTATATTAGCATGTGGAAGTGAAGTTTGTTTTCTTTTCTCCTAATGAACCAATTTCTTAAAGGTAGTACTTTTGAAAGTTAAAGATGCTCAATTTTCTAAATTTGTTTTTTCACATGAAAATTGAAATCTATGGTAGGTCAACACAGATCATTTCTTTTTCAGTTTGAATTTTCTCACACAATCTTCTCAGCCTTGGGTCTCTCCATACTAGAATTTCTCTAAAGCCATAAAGCACACTTGGATTTCTCTTTGTTCTCAACTCTGTTTTTTCTGCCCCCTGGAGGGGTCGTCACGTGTGGGCATTCAGGGTTGTGGACTGAACCTAAGGAGTCCTAGTGGATGAGTGGCTGGTGGCAGCCTATGTGTCCTGTGATCTGTTTATAAGCAGGGAATGTGTGTCAAGCATGACACTGGTATAGGCAGCTGGAACAGAGGCCTCATTTGGGCTCTGGAAAGGCAACCCCCAGGCAGAGCAACCAGACCTCACTGTACGGTTCTCCAAGTCTCAACAATAAATAATGTTAACATCTTTTACTTGAGTGAGGATACATACTTTTCTAATTCTCACAAAAGGCATATATAACCCGACTGCTGCTCTGGTATAGATGCAATTCATGGGGAAAATAGAAGTTGAATGGTTTCCCATTGTCCCTCAAATTCTTCCTTGGGAACTGTCCCTTCCTCCCAGCATCCTCAGCGTTGTCTTATTTTTCCTCCACCTAACTAACCCCAAGCATGCCTTACTCCCCTTCGTTACCACTATGCTGCCACTAGACTTGCAAGAAATGCTGTACTAAATTACCACAGAAGCTACATGGTGTCATCAGATAGGTAGTCCCGTCACTTACTTAAGCAGTGGCAGTGCTGGGCTAACAGCAAGGAGACTGAATTTGGTTATAACGCGAGGCTTCTCGATTCCCTAAACCTCACTGCGCTGCTGTGCCCATTCTGTAATATAAAGGGAAAATAATTGTCTCTCAGGTTTTCCGTTCTGAATCTCTCAGCAGTCCTTGCTTGACTACACGTTGTAAGTGGACCTAGTCAACCAACTCGGTCAGAGTACATTCTCGCCAGCCCATACGCCTGTGTCCCAGCATGCTCAGAAGCCCGGCACATTTTCAGCAGACGTGGCTCCTACTCCGATGGGCCTCTAGATTCTCACTTTACAGTATAATTTTCTTCACCTAACCTTTAAACTTTCAAGGTATTAGTTACCTTCATCAATCCAGACCAAACTCAGACATTTCCACTAAAGGAATAGAGACAAAAAATATCACTTTCCTGATACTGTTCGCAATTTTCAAGCTACTTTGGCCTCCTATTGGAGGCTTCATGCTTGGTTTGTTTATGCTCTCAGATGAATCCTCAGTGTGCTTTGAGGTGTTTATTCCAGTGGTTAATTTGAAGAGGTGAAGAAAAGTCAAACTCTCCCCCAATATTACCTAGGAGGAGTCTAAAATAATTGGTACCACACTTGAAAATATCTTACATCTGAGGAAGGAGGAGAAGGTTCCATTTGTTCATTATAGCAGAATTTTCTAGAATTACTGGGCCAAAGAAACTAAGAATAAATTACCTCCCCCACCCACCATCAATTGTAAGGGTGCTGATTTTTTTTCTTAGTGTGCATAACATATATTATTTTTTAATATAATTGCCCCGCTTGAATTTTTGTTTCATATTTCTTCATTCCCTTAACCCAGTCCCAGACATAATAGTTAAAATTAGTGGATCATCTTTCTGAAATTATACATTTTAATTATGATTATTTGATAAGCATTTCAGACATACTCACTCATATATCACATAAAATCAGAAATAAGTATGTATATCAATAGCCAGTTTAATCCACAAATGGAGGCTTTATTTAAACTATCAAGGACTTGATTACAGGAGCTTCGAGATTAGAAATGAGATTTACAAGTGGCTAGAGGGAAATATTTAAATATCTTTGCTAGAGCAAATTATAGTCATTTTTTAAAAGACTTAAATATGAGTGAACTGAGAATTTCATCTAAGATATCCTATTACCGAATTACACTTTTTTTTTTGTCATCACCTCTTTGGCTATTTTAGAAAACAGCTTGACCAGAAGCAAGGAACATCTATTTTGCAATTTTACAGCTAGCAAAGCAAGCCTTCTGTGGAAAACATGAGCGCTAAGTAATTTCCTGTTTAAAATTCCACATTAAACTTGGTGGGGAGGAACTCGTACTAAAGAACCGAAGAAGTTAGTTTCTAAATATCTTTAGCTTCAGAACAATGCTTCTGAGTTAGCCGTGGAGTATGAATAGTAATCTCTGATACAGTGGCATTTATCTTTCATACTTAATTATGTACTACATCATCTGTTTCTAGCACCACTCTGATGGCACTTCCCACAAATCAGGCTGTGTCCTTAAACTGCCCAGCATGCTCCTAGTTACTGAAGGTCTTCGTACTTGACAGGTTCCTACTTTGTGAATCCCCCTTTCTGGAAAGCTATATATCTGGTACCTTTACTTCGTACAGGTCTCTGTTCAAATGTCCTATCATCAAAGATCTTTCCTAATTACCCCAAAAACAAACGGAGTTTCCTGTATTCCCAAATTTTCCATCACCTGTTTTGCTACTTGGTTTCCATTGGCCTGTGACAGATTACATAATTATTGACCTTTTGATGTTTGTTAATTGTCCTTCTCTCTCCAACGAGATCTGAGGCCTAAAGCTGTTCTCCTGTATTGTTGTATCTCCTGGGTCTGCAAGTATATTGTTTGTTGAGTGAATGGATTTGGTTCAAAGGTATATATTTATTAAGCATTCACTATATATAAGACACTGTTAAGTGATACAAGAGTTTTGAAGCTGGAGTTTTCAGGTTACCCAGGAGAAAGAACATAATTCAAACACAAAGGAAAACCAGAAAAATAGCACAAGAAGGGTCCAGTCCAGGTGCCATGTGTATCAGAGAAGAGAGAAACGTGGATGTAGTTGAGTGGCCACTAATGGAAGAAGGCAGCGCTTCCGGAGGAACCGTGACAGCTGGGCAGGAAGAGCTTTTGCTGGCTGAGGTAACAAAGGAGGATATTCAGAGGGGTGAACAAATTTAAGCCAAACAGAGAAATAAGAATGTTATGTCTAAGAAGTAACATTTGAGGGAGGCTTGGCCTGCGTGTGGAGTAGCGGGTTAGACGGTGGTTGAAAAAGAGACTGGGACTCTCTTGTGTCGGTGCCCCCTGTCAGCGTGGAGAGTGAAAAATTACTACGCAGTGAGGCAAGTGGAGATCTCTGAGGAGACATGTGATAGGAGCTGGGCTTCCAGAATATTAACCTGGCAGTCATGTTGTTGGTAGATCAGAGGAGAAAGAATAAAGCCAATTAAGAGCGGTTGCTATTTCTTAGAGCAGAGAGGCGCGGCCTGGAAAGGAGGAGGTGGTAATAGCCACAAGAACTTGGAAAAGTAAGGGATGGAGGGGAGTTCACAAGAAAGTGATGGCTTCCAGCTGGCATAGATGGGAGGGATTGTGTTGCTATTATAACTTGGTTTCAGGATGATCTCATAGGAAAATAAGAAAACACTCATTCGGAGTGGTGAGATGGTCCATTTATGTAGGGACGGTGAGATTAAGATACCCCAAGCTCTCTGGAGATGGGGCTATCGAGGCATTTTAAAGTATGAGCCAGCCCCGTAGACAGGTAGAAGCTAGAGGTGCGGACTGAGATGTCAGGTGCATGGAGGGAGACTGGTGAGATAGTCAGGGGCTGCCATAGCTAACAAGGAAGCAGCAGAAACCAAGGAGACCCACAATAGAGGAAGGTGTGGAGGCAAAAAGAGAAGATCTCCAGAGACTGTACAGGGTCAAGGGGAGCTGCAAAGAAGAAAAACCCGATCATGGTAGAAAAGGTATGGATGGTCAAGAGACTCAGTGCTACCAAGATGTGAAAAAGATGAAAAGCAAGAAAACTAGTCCCAGAATTTAAGTTTAATTTGTTGGTCACAAGTTGCAGAACAGTAGGTATCTAGAATGGGGAGAGTAAATGCAAAGCATAAGCGTTTAAGAAAATAGATGAAAACAAGTGGAAATATAAAATACAGGTCATTTTTTCATGAAACGTTTAAAGAACAGAGAAAAATAAAATGGCACTAGAACAGAAGAAATACTATTTTTTGACTAAAGTTGAGAAGCGTATCTATCACTAGATCCAAAACAATCAGGAATCTGTTACAAAAAGCCCTTCCATTTTATTTCACCAATAATCTTTGGAAAGTGGTAGGATGAGGATTGTATCTGCCTTTGAAAGACGAGAGCCGGGATGCTAGGCAGGATTCATTCATTTGGCATGCCATGTCCGGTGTCTGCTGCATACCAGGCACCACGCTAACTGGTGGTGATTCGGTGCCAAACAAGAAACCGTCTGTCCTGACTGGGCTTACGTTCTAGGAGAAGCAGATAACACATACACCTGTGTGTGCACACAACACACAACAAAGTGATACGCTGTGTCAGTGCTAGCTAGGAAGGTAAGAAGGGGCTGAGATAGGGGCTCAAAAGGGAAAACTTCTCTAGATAAGGTTACCTCCTCTGCAAAAATGACATTTATGTAGAGAACTGAAGGGTTAGAAGGCACAGAAAACACCAGGGTAGGGAAAGTGGATTGCAAGAGAGAAAACAGCAAAAAATAGCCTCAAGGTAAAGAGATACCTGAAGGTTGGGGAAACTGAAGGGAAATGAACATGACTGTAGGCAAGTGGACAAGCAAGGTGGTGGCCCAAGATACATTTAGAGAAGGAGGGGGATCACTAAGGGCTTTACTGGGCCAACATGACTTTGGGTTTTATGTTAAGCATGACGTAGAGTCCTGAAAGTGTACTAAAGTAGGGCAGCGCTCTCCAGTTTATGTTTTAGGAACATCATTCTTTTGTTTGCCATGAGAGCTGGCTACACAGGAGAAAGGGGTGAGGGGAGTACAAAGAAAGGGGTTAGGAGGCTCTTGTGGGCATCCCCAAGAGAGAAAATGGTGAGCGGAAGTAGGGCCGGGCAGCGGGCATAGTAAAAAGAGAAATGTTTCAAGATGAACTTGACAAGTAAGATTAATACTAGTTGTTGGTCATTTGCCTATTTGGGAGGGCAAGAGAAGAGAGCTGAAACTGGCTTCTAACCTTGAATTGCTGGGCAAACGGTGGTTCTATTCACTACATGGGGAGAGAAGGAGGAGGGCAGCTTTGCAGTTACAGAGGTCCGAAAGGCCATGTGACAGCCACTTTGAGAGAGTTTGGTCTGTCTCCTTACAAAACTAAACATACCTGTACCAAACAATCCAGACATCACACTCATTAGTATTTACCCAAATGAAATGAAAGATTATGTTCACACAAAAACCTACATAGGGATGTTTATTCATAATTGCCCAAACCTGGAAGCAACCAAGGTGATCTTCAGTAGGTGAATGGATAAATAAAGCTGTGGTACATCCAGACAATAGAATATATTTAGGACCAAAAAGAAATGACCTGTGAAGCTATGACAAGACATGGAGGAGTCTTAAATGCTATTATTAGTGGAAGAAGCCAACTTGAGAAGGCTACATTGCTTTGATTCCAACTATGTGACTTTCTAGAAAAAACAAAACTGCAGAGACAATAAAAAGATCAGTGGTGCCGGTGGTTGAGGTGGTGGGAGTAAAGATGCATCGGTGGAACACATTTTTAAGGCAGTGGAAATAATCCACATGACACTATAAGGGAGACACATGACATTCTACATTTGTCCTATGCAATATACAAAACCAAGAGTGAGCCCTGAGGTAAGCCATGGGCTTTGGGTGATTATGATGTCAGTGTATCAGTTAAAACAAATGACCCACTCTGGTGAGGGATACTGATGGGAGACGCTACACACATATGGGGACAGGGAACATATGGGAAACATCCATCCTTTCCTCTCCATTTTTGGGGAACCTAAAATTTGTTCTAAAAATAAAATCTATTTTAGGGGCAGCTAGGTGGCTCAGTCATTTAACTTTTCAGCTGACTGTTCAGCTCAGGTCATGATCTCACAGTTTGTGAGTTCGAGTTTCGTGTTGGGCCCTGTGCTGACAGTTCAGAGCCTGGAGCCTGTTTTGGGTTCTGTGTGTGTCTCTCTGTGTGCCCCTACCCAGCTTGCACCCTGTCTCTGTCTCTCTCAAAAATAACCATTTTAAAAAATAAATAAAAAAATAAAGTCTATTTTAAAAAGGGCCTTTTGGAATATGTTAAGTCTGAGAGGACTTAAGACATCCAAATGCAGACATCAAAAGGCAGTGAGATATTTGAGTCTGGAGATTAGAGGAACATTGTGGTCTGGAGAGATACATTTAAGAGAGACCCATGTCAAGAGGAGATTCAAAACCACGGAAATGGATGGGAACACCCAAGAGAGATGAGCAAAGGCACAGGACTGGGTCATGGTTTACTCCAATACTAGAGGCCATGGAGGGAAGAGTTTGGGTGGGACCTGAGGAGGAATTACGTTAGGAGGAAATCCAGGACTAGGATGAATATAAATCTCTTTTTTCTTAAAGTTTTTAAAAATGTCTATTTACTTTTGAGGTGCCTGGGTGGCTCAGTTCAGCTTCTGACTTCAGCTCAGGTCATGGTCTTGCAGTATGTGAGTTCGAGTCCTGCATTGGGCTCTGTGCTGACAGCTCAGAGCCTGGAGCCTGCTTCGGATTCTGTGTGTGTGTCTCTCTCTGTCTCCCCTCCCCTGCTCATGCTCTGCTTCTCTCTCTCTCTCTCTCTCTCTCTCTCTCAAAAATAAATAAATAATAGTGCTTATTTACTTTTGAGAGACAGAGACAGAGCACGAGTGGGGTGGGGCAGAGAGAGAGGCAGACACAGAATCTGAAGCAGGCTTCATGCTCTGGGTTGTCAGCACAGAGCCCGACGTGGCACTCGAACCCAAAAACTGTGAGATCATGACCTGAGCTGACGTCAGACGCTTAACCAACTGAGCCACCCAGGCACCCCGGATAATGTAGACCTCTTATTCCCAATTCAGAGTCCCTTGCTCAAAATCCCATCCGTCATTTGCTTCATTACACAAATACACCTAAGAAGCAAATTATATGACTGTATCTTAAACTTTGCTCAGAATTCTGCCTGCCAACACTCACCTGAGCTTTTAGATTAGCAGTGCCCATTGTGTGGCTTGGAATATTATTGGATCACAGCCATGGGAAAACCTCAGAGGAGTGACCAATGCCCACATTGTCATTATTTTTCTTTCTGTGTCGCTTGTCACACCCTCTCATCCCCCACCACATCACACACCGTCTGAAAGTCTCCATTTCCAAGCACAGCGTAGATCTGACATGAAGATGCTACACTGGTGCCTCCAGATTAGTCTCAGAGGGAGGCTGTTCAGTTCCTAGCAAATTCCTCAAAACCTGGCTTTAGAGACCAAGGCAGCTCAAAATGAACACATAGATCAGGTAAGAGATATTGATTTGTCAGATACATGAAAAAATATAGATGACATTTTCTTGAATGGGGTCATCACATGCCTAGAATTGCCTCAGGACTTTACGGGGTTTTACTAAACAGGGCTGTTTGTCCTATAGATGGGAATGTTTATTCCCTTTTTTGCCTGTATATTGGATGTCACCCTGGGCTGGAAAGCCAAGTGGAGAGTTTCCCTGCTGTCTCTCTGGCACAGTTGTAGGTGTGCCTGGAGCTGGCAGAACTGAAGGAATGTGTTGGGTTTTAGTTTACATTCTCACCCATTGGTACTAGATGCGTTGGAGGACTGCTTTCCATATTGAGGCTCCGTATGAAAGTGTAAAACACCAGCATGTGCAGTAAGTGTGAATATGGGCAGTGATTTTGCTTGTTCTTTTAAAAGATGCTCATATTACAAAGCAGACAAGCTAAAAATTGCACCCATTCTGCCTGATCACTACAGTAGTAAGCTCTTAATCTGCTTCGAAGGTGACAGTATAACTGCTAAACGTGCCTTTCAATAGCGTTGTGATATTTAGTGTCAAGGAGAGTTTTTGTATAATTGTCATATTACAGTACATTATTTTTGGGTGTACAAAATAATGGTTCGATACTTGTATACACTACAGAGTGATCACAGTAAGTCTATTTTCCGCCACCATACACAGTTACAATTTTTTTTTTTCCTTATGATGAGAAACTTTCGGGATTTGTCCTCTTGGCAACTTTCAAGTATGCACTACAATATTATTGACTGAAGTCTCCATGCTGCATATTATGTCCCCGTGAGTTATTTTATAATTGAAAGTTTGTACCTCTTGGCCCCCTTCACATGTTTCTCCCAATCCCTCATTCCATTTTCTTCAGCAATCACCGCTATGTTCTCTGTATTTATGAGGGGTTTTTTGGTGTATTTGTTAATTTATTTGTTTTTTAGATTCCACCTGTAAGTGAAATTGTATGGTATTTGTCTTTAGGTTTGACATGTTTCACTTAGCATAATATCCTTAAGCTGGTCCACCCATGTTGTTGCAAATGGTAAGATTTCCTTCTTTTTATCGCTGAGTAGTATTCTGTGTGTGTGTGTGTGTGTGTGTGTGTGTGTGTGTGTGTGTGTGTCACATCTTACCCATTCATTCATTATGCTGTTTCCATATCTTGACTATTGTAAATGATGCTCCAATGAACATAGGGGTGCATATTTTTTCAAAGTAGTGTTTTCATTTTCTTTGGGTAAATACCTATTAGTGGAGTTGCAGGATCATGTGGTAGCTCTATTTTTAATTTTTTCAGGAGCCTCCATACTATTTTCCACAGTGGCTATACCAATTTACATTCCCACCAACAGTGTACAAGGGTTCTCTTTTCTCTGCCTCCTGGCCAACACTTGTTATTTCTTGTCTCACTGATAATTATCTATCTAACAGATACTGAGATGATATCTCATTATGATTTTGATTTGCATTCCTCTGATGATTACTGATGTTAAACATCTTTCAATGTGTCTGCTGGCCATCTGTCTGTCCTCTTTGAAAAATGTCTGCTCAAATCCTCAGCCCATTTTTTATCAGATTTTTTGGATTTTTGGATTTTTTGCTGTTGAGTTGGATAAGTTCTTTACATATTTTGGATATTAATACATCAGATACTTGATTTGAAAATACATTCTCCCATTTAGTAGATTGCCTTTTCATTTTATTGATAGTTTGCTTTGTGTGAAGAAGCTTTTTAATTTGATGCAGTCCCATTTGTTTATTTTTGGGTTTTTTGCTTTTGGAGTTAGGGCTAAAAAAAGCATTGCCAATACTGATATCAAGGAGCTCATCACCTATATTTTCTTCATGGACTTTTACAATTTTGGGTCTTACATTCAATTCTCAAATCCATTTTGAGTTAATTTTTGTGCGTGTGTAACACAGTAGTCTAGTTTCATTCTTTTGCACGTGCCTGGTCAGCCTTCCCAGCACCATTTACAGAAGAGACTTTCTGCTTCCTTTGTCCTAATTTAATTGGCCTTATATGCATAGGTTTATGCCTGGGATCTTTTCTTTTCCAATGCTCCTTGTGTCTGTTTTTATGCCAAAACCATCCAGTGTTGATGACTGTAGCTCTGTAATATAGTTTGAAATCAGAAAGTGTGATGATGCCTTTGCTTTGTTTTTCTTTCTCAAAATTGCTTTGACCATTTGGGGTCTTTTGTGATGCCATATAAATTTTAGAATTGTTTGTTTCACTTCTGTGAAAAAACGTTGCTGGGATTTTGATAGTGGTAGAATAGGGTAGTAGATTTTAGGTATCATAAATAGGATAGTAGATAGTTCATTTTTAGTGTATGGAAATGCAACATATTTTTGTATATTGATTTTGTATCCTGCAGCTTCACTGAATTTGTTTATTAGGTGTAACAGTTTTGGGGCAAAATCTTTAGAGGTTTTATATATATAAAACCAGGTCATCTGCAAATAGTGACATTTTACTTCTTCCTTTCCAATTTGGATGCCTCTACATTTGTACTTACCTCCCCCATGTTATATTTTGTTGTCACATTTTATATCTTTATATTTTGTGTGTCCCGTAAGTAATTTTTGTAGTCATTTATTACCTTTATATTTTAACCCTTATATTAGCCTTTATAAGTGATTACTCCACTACCTTTACATATATTTGCCTTTACAGATGAGATTTATACTTGTGTACGTTTTCTTTGTACTAGCTAGTACCCTTCCTATTCAACTTAAAGTTCTTTAGCATATCTTATAAGGCCGGTTTAGTGGTGATGCTTTAACTTTTGCTTGTCTGGAAAACTCATTATTTCTCTTTCGATTTGGAATTATAAACCTTTCCAGGTTTATATTTGGATGTGTTTCACTTTCAGAAGGCCTACAAAGTTTCTGCTGCAAAATCTGTGAAAAGTCTTATGGGGGATCACTTGTACATAAATTATTTTTCTCTTGCTTTTAAGATTCTTTAACTGTTGGCATTTTCATTATAATGTGTCTTGGTGAGGATTTCTTTGGGTTCATCTTATTTGAGTCTCTATGGGTTTCTGGAGTCTAGATGTCTGTTTCTTTCCTCAGATTAGAGAAGTTTTCAGCCATTATTTCCTCAAATAAGCTTTCTGCCCCTTTCTCTTTCTCTCTCTGGGACCCTTATAATGTGAATGTTATTCCACTTGATGTTGTCTTACAAGTCTCTTAAGCTATCTTTATTTTCTCCTTTTCTAAAAAATTTTTTTATTATTGTATTCTGTTTAGATGAGTTCACTGCCCTGTCTTCAAGCTCCGTAACCTTTTCTTCTGCTTCATTTGGTCAGATACTGAGCCCTTCTATGTATTTTTTTAGTCAAGTCATTGTATTCTTTAGCTCTGTGACTTCTTTTTGGTATTTTAAAAAATATGTTCTGTCTCTTTGTTGAAATTCTGTGTTCATTCTTCTCAAGTTCAGTGAGCATGGGGGCGCCTGGGTGACTCAGTCAGTTAAGCGCCCTACTTCAGCTCAGGTCATGATCTCGCAGTTGTGGAGTTCGAGGTCCCGCGTCGGGCTCTATGCTAACAACTCAGAGCCTGCAGCCTGCTTCAGATTCGGTGTCTCCTCTTCTCTCTGCCCCCTCCCATGCTCATGCTCTGTATCTCTCTGTCTCTCATATAAATAAACATAGAAATAGAATTTTTTTAATAGAAAATAAAGTTCAGTGAGCATTATTATCTGTCATTACTTTAAACCCTAAGTTACTTGTCTCTGTTTTATTAAGGTTTTCTTCCTCAGGTTTTATCTTGCTCTTTCTTTTGGAAACATATTCCTCTGTTGTCTCATTTTACTTGACTCTTTGTGTTACTTCTAGTTGTTAGATGAGCCAGCTACCTCTCCCCATCTTGAGAGAGTGATGTGTGTCAGAGATTAACTTGTAATTCAACTTGCCCTACTCTTGATGTCTCCTCGAACCATTTGTGATGTCTAAGCAGCCTGATTTATTCTTTTATAGGTGCCAGTGTGAGGATGTGCCAAGAACCATCAGTATTCCAAAGGGAGGGATCTCAATCAGCACCTATTTCAGGCTGACAGGAAGCCAGACCCCTCAGGTCAACAGGTTTTAAAGGATTCCAGTTATAAATGTCCTATGGGGACCACAATTGTAAACCCTGTTGACCCAGACCAGGAGATCTGGAGGTGTCTCCGGTTGTGACATTTGCAAAAATCCAGGGCTCCGATACGTGTATAAACTCCTTTCTGAATGTCCTGCTGAACTGTTGCAAGGCCTAGGAAGAACACCAAGAAGGTATCCCCCAGCCTCTGTTCCCGGAGATTACCTCTGAAGGCTCTAGATGTGGGGCAAACCTGAATCCATCTCCTCCGACTGAAGCTCCAGACAAGTAAATAGGCTTTCATTGGAAGACGGGGAGTGTGTTTCAGTTTTGCTGTCTGTACAGTGCCCTGGGGGTGGTATCCTGCCAAGAATCTGTCTCTGTGATTGTACAGTTTCATGGGATTTAGAAGGCAAAAGCCCTCAAACCACCAGAACCAGGTGACAAAAGGAGAGTTTGTTGTCTGCATGCACCCACTGGCTTTTAGCAAGCAGCTGGAGAGTGCTGGGGTGGTGAGTGTATATTGGCTTTAACAGGGCAATGGGAGAGCACAAGAACCACACACACCCGCTAGCTTTAGCAGAGCAGCAAGAGAACACAGGGACAAGGCCACATTTGCTGGTTTTAGCCAGGCAACAGGAGACTATAGAAACTGTGAATGCCTGTCAGTGCTAGGAAGGCAAAGGGAAAGTGCAAAAGGGATGCCCACCAATGTCTTCATCCCAGAAAGTTCCAGAAGACCCCTACCCTTCTGGCAGAGGCTTTAAGATTAGCCAATGAATCTCCTTCACAAGTAGTCTAGGCACATTTCAAACTGCTACTTTGGCCCTGGAGTGGGTGAGTCTGCACACAAACCCTTTAAGAACAGTATCTTGTTTTCCTTTAGCCCTTTGGGTCCCCAGGATGTAAACCCCATTGTTTTTCAAAGTATAATTTTGAGGACTCTCTGGTTCGAGTCCCAAGGGTTGGGGTGCCTGCTGTGCGGTACAAACTCCTCGCTCCTCAGGAAGAAGCTCCTGCTTTGTGAGATCATTGCACGGGTTGTAGGTCATTGCACGGGATTGGGCTTTTGGCAAGACAAATCTCTGCCTCTCCTACCCATCTCAGTGTGACCCTTTTCTCCTTTATTGTGGAAAAGCTGTTCATCTGTTTTTCAGGTCTTTTTCAGAAGGAATTGTTCCAAATTAAGTGTAGTTTCAGTGTACATGGGAGGGGGTGAATTCAGGATCTTTCTATGCTGTCATCTTGGGCACTCCCCACCCGAGCATTATGTTCTATTTCTCTTTCATAGGTGTTTGATGTGCATTAAAGAAGTGGTCTAGGATTGAATTGAATTTATTTGATTTTTAGTGGAATTAAATTTAAAATTAACAGACTGATTATACATAACCTACATGCAATTTCTACTCTTTTGGAACGACTGTCTTATAGGACATGACCTCAGTCTTGATGCTAACACACAACAAACAGTAACTATGGTACTAAATACAGGAATATGCCCATATGAGAAGGAATTTTGATAGAATCGTGTAGCGAAGATTGATCTCATTGAAAGCAAAGACCATGTCGGTATAGAAAGTGTTATATCTTTTATTTAAAAAAATAAAACAGTAAAACCATTCAGTAAAACCATGCATTCCAATAGTGGAGAAAAAAATGCATCAGCAAAAGCCTTGCTAATAAAATACAACTTCTACTCCTTCACTTTAAAAGAATGCCCACTTATATTTTAATACTTAACAAATATGGTTCATGATTACTCAAATTGGTTGTGCTTAAATAAAACCTTTTATAACTCCTTATTAATTTTTTCTTTTAGTGGAAACACAATATTTTGTGCTACATCTTGGCAGATATGAATGTTGCTGTTTCAAGTGCAAGAAGGGTAACCTCCAGAACATATTATAAATTGGCTAGCCTCAGAATAGGGGAGATGATTAGATTGTCGAGTTTCCTGCTGAGCGGTACATGCTTGTTTTGTAATACTGTTTTATGAGTCAGAGATTCAAACAGAACGTGTAGGTCCAATTCAATACCTCAGCATTGTTGATCTGCTTTTTATTGATTTTTCATCTGCTCAAATCTCAAGTTCTTGGTAGGTTTCGGGAATGTTGTAGCCAGAGGTTGCAGGGGGGGGGGGCGGGAGAGGGCTGGAGGGGGGATAGTTTTAATTAGAAACACATTGTTCTCACTGGAATATTGTGAGCTCTTTGGTTGCTCTTGGGTTTGGTTTTACCATATTCACAAAGTAGGATCTTTTCCATTACAGAAAAAAGTTCTCTTTTGTGGGCAAAGTCAGAGTAATAGGGGCTTATAGATTTTGTGTCTGAGCATCACTGATGACAGTGACTTACCCTGTATACATTTGTTTCATGGACAGGTAAACAATCATATTAAATATGGAGACAGGTTGCCTATAAATTGTGAACCCATTATTTGCCTGATCAATTTTTCATAGCTCTTCTATTTTATATACTAAATAATTACCTTATGACACTTGGAGAGAAAATTGCTAAACATTTTTATGCCATTTGAAATTACTGTCTAAAACCCGGTTATATTTCCTTTTTTCCTTATCATTGCCTCTGTTAATTTTTCTTCAGTTTCCACTGAACAGTGTACAGTGACATTGTAAGTGGGTTGTACTTCCTCACATCAGTGCCTTGTTAATGCCGTTCATTAATCTAGAACCTTGAGCTTGTTCAGAGATGGTTAGATATTCCATATTTCCATGGAGTTTTGGGGAAGGGTGACAGCTTACTTACAGCTTCTGCAACCAGACCTCGTTGGTTGTCATGTCATTTTTAATACTGATAAAATGGAAGGGCATGCACGTGAACTTGGAGCCTTTGAAGGCAGGAAGAGAGGCCCAGTGGCACATGCACAACGTACACAGTCATTCCGTCACCCTGCACTGTGCTGGAGCAAATCAAGTCTTTTTGTATTTGTTTACCTCCTTATTTGCTTTCTGCACCTGGCAGAGAATGAATTCATGTCCAGGAGCAAGTTCCCCTCCTAGAGAGCCTCACATGCAGCTCCCGGTAGCAGCGCGAGGCCTGGCTACCCTAAAGGACATTTATTCTGGGAGCCCAGTCCGAGCTGACCCAAAGAGCTGAACCCCTAGTCTACAGAGCGTAAATGCAGTTCTTTTCTGTAACAGCATCTCCTTGTCTGCTCTACTTTTCTATCTTTTACCCTCAGCACAGATTCCTCAACCCTACCGTGAGTTCAAGCGTAAGACTCCAGCAACTTCAGGGGGGCGATGTTTTCTGGGACCTGGCAAAAAGTTAGTGGGAAAAATCCTCCAAAATTCAAATGAAAATTACCACAAATAGGAAAGCCATTTCTTTGATATTTCCAAAACCAGTCCTCTTGCTGCGTTTACTTGAAGAGATAAACATTGAAAGGTGTTTACTGAGGGATTTAGGGATAAGACTGATTCAGCATTTCATTAGGGGTTAAGGGTAGAGCCAAGGTGTCTGGATCCCAGACTAGGCTATGCAAGTCCTCCATGGGGCAAGACCATGCAAATTCTCTAGACGGTGTTGTCCGGTGGAATTTTCTGGATGGAACCTCTCTACTTGTACGGTATCATATACACTAGCCATCGGTGGCTATGGAATACTAGGAATATAGCTCGTGCAACTAAAGGACTCCATTTTACAAGTTTTCTTTCATTTTAATTGATTTAAGTAGCCAAATGTGGTGACTGGCTACGATAGTTGTACAGGTCTGACATCGTAAGTGCAAAATTTGTTAAACTTTCTTAAGTATGCTGAGTTATTCTTGTTCATCTTCAGAGGACAAACATGATAAACATACTTTTATTAGTAAGTAATACTTTATTCTTCACTATGATACTTTATTCTTCTTAAACCCATAAGCATTGCTTGTGGGAGTAAATGGCTAAGCATATTAATCTATCAGACAAAAGCATTGCCAGTATTTACACATTTTACTATGTCTGGCTGAAAATGCGTCTCGGTGTGTGCATGTGTGTTTTAATTCTCTCTGCAGAGATATGCACATATCCAAATGTATGGTTTGTGTAAACCAAATATCCAAGTTGTTGACCAAAATTTTTTTCACCCAGCTTTATTGAAATTAGGTAAGCCATGTGTTGTATGTTGCTATAACGGACTGGAAATAGGTCAGCTGGGCTGAAATTTGAGTTTTTCTTGGGGCTATGTCAAGAAAGTCCTATAATCAAAGTGCTATGCAAACATTCAGAGATGTTCACAGGCAAAGTGATAATCGTACTCGCTTAGGGATCTATGTTGCCTTCAATACAGATGTGTAACCCCATTAACATTAATAGGACTTACGCTCACGTATTGATGGAGAGTAAATCCCTAATTAGTAGTGAGAACTGTTATCACCCCCACTGTGATAATACCTCTGAAACATTTTAATGTCACTGTGATAATAGGTGCATCTTTAATTTTTTTTTTTAAACAATGCGGAAGTTGGCATACAGTCAAGCATGAGATTTATATACCTGTAACTTTCACAGGTAAGTTTTTTCTTTTACTAATGGAGTCTGGCCCTGATTCTGGTATGAGCAGGTAGAGGAAGGGTTTCTCTTTTTATTAACTTAGGAGGACGCGAATGTTTCTGTCATGCAAAGAGAGGAGGGGCTCATTCTTTTTCCTACCCCGGATAGTAATTATTCTACAAAGACTTGTGGAAGATTCCAGCGAAGGGCTAATATCAGAAGCAGTGGCCTTTCATCCCTTTTAGAATGTAATATGTAAATAGGATATTCATTGGACATGGTTTGGCTCCTCCTGGTAATGGAAGGGACAGGGATTGAGGCAGGGAGCTTCCTGTCCACAGCAACGTGTTATTGATGAGCTGGCATTTGCCCTGTGGCCCTCCCAGAGGATTGCTTACATCTATTACTCACACACATCGATTGGTTAATTTGATAATTCTATCACCAATCGGCTGGTGTCTGACCTTTCACCATGGCAATGATGGCAGGCTCTTCATTTTTACATTGCAGACCAGTTAGATTGACCTTTTTGAGGAGAATGTCAAGGTATCCCTTGATCTTAACCTGTCACTGTATTTGTTAGAACCACCCTGTCCCTTAACCTTGATTTATGGTATTTCAGCACTCAGGATATATATTGTGTTTGTTTTAAAAATTCTTCCTAACATACGCTGATCTGAGGGCGGAGGCTTTACAATTAAAGTACGTTCCTGCCACGTGAGGTTTTTGTGCTCAGAAACTGGCAGCGGCTGCTTGGGGTTTTGCTGTTTAGTTTAGTGTTGTGTTCTGTTTTGTTTTTTCATGTGACATGTCAGTTTGTCAGAAACTGTGAATGTCAGAAACCCTCTCATAATCATTTTGGTGGCAAATTGAAATGCAAGGCTGATTTTTGTGGTGTTCCTGAACTTGTTTTCTCCTGTCCCCTCACAAATTGATGAGGCTGGTAAAACCTCTTGAATGCTTTCCCCAAATCAGTGGAACATATTGTGATAAAGTTCTTTTGGGCTCAGAGTTTCTTTCTTTCTTTTTTTTTTTTTTTCATGTTCCTAATTATACTCTTGCCAGAGGGGAGAAACTTGTCTTGTCTATGAGCCGCTCCTTGGGGAGCAGTACAAGGGCATCACTCTGTGACTCTGAAACTGTAGATTTGTTCTCCAGCTCGACCTGGAGGCAGAATGAAAGGGAACTTCCTCACCGATCCTTCCATGTGTACTTGTACACCCACATGTTGTGTACATGCAGACACATGTGTGCTTATTCAGGCGTGCTCTGTGTTACCTCCGCCTGCTGTGAGAGACATCAGAGAGATGGTATATAATTAGGCTCTGTCATTATCTAGCTGAAAATAGAGGGAGGAGCTAGCCCCTTGGCTTCCCTGTGACTAAAACCAGCCAAACCAATTTCGCTAAATTTAGTAAAATAAAACTGTGCTCCAGGATGAGAAGTTGCATTGCCAAATTTCAGCCTTGAAGCGAATTTAAATGGCTGAGTTATAAACCTTTCATAAAGGATGTTTTGTCAACTCACTAAAGATAAAAAGGCTCCTTTTCTGAAAAGGAAATTATCTAGGCACATAGTCTTTAGTGGGGATTGTTGCCATTTATTTAAAGAAAACACAATTTTAAATGACGGGGTTTTTGAGGACTGAAAGCAGCAACTGTGTCTGAGCAGTAATTATGTTTCCTAATTTTGTTTAGCAAGTATTACATATTATATGAATAGCCTCATCGTAAAAATGATTAGCATTCATACTATGCAAAATTCTGCAATATTAAGAAGCTCCACAGTAGTGTCCTACATACAATACATTGTAATGGCTCCAAATTATATTGTGTCAGTCAGAGCACTCTGTCCTGGGGCCCGCCCTGGGGCCCCCGCTCTGTGCCAGAGCTGAGATCAGGCCCCACTTCTCTAAGCACCAGGAGGACAGGCTCTCCCAAAACCGCTTTAGAGAAAACCCTCAAGATGAAGTAACCATTTCATCTGTGATGTTGATGTTCTGTGTATTCTGCAAGCCTAGAAAAGTACCTGTGAATCCTGCTATGTCCACTTGTCAATGCGTATGTGGTGTTGGGGTGTGAAACCGAAGGGTAGTCCCTGCATTCAGCAATGATCCCTTGGGGATGATGGAGCTTGTTGACTGTGATGTTTCTTCCTCAAGTCTCGTATATGGAGCTTCAGCGTCTCAAAACATTTCCCCAGCTCGAATATCAGGCTGTGAAGTGAGGCCAGGATGTGTCAGCGGGGAGACCACAGAAGTTGGGAATGGGACTAGAGTCAGACCTGGACCTACGGGACCCCATCTCTCTGGTCTGAGAGATGCAAAGTTTCAAGGGCCACAAACGTGCGTATGCGAGAAAGCTATTTTTATGGCTACTACTGTTGTTTACAAAACATGGTTAATCCATTCCGTTTTTCATAATCTGTTTTTTACAGTGAACAAAATTCCTTGTAAGCCAAAAAATTCATAGTGTGTGTGTGTGTGGGGGGGGGGGGTATAAGTGACCAATCTACATAGTAAACTTACCTAGAAATTTAACTTCCCCAAAAAGATTACTGAGAAAAGTACTGTGTCCAGTCTTGATTTGTTTTCCAGATTCAAACCTCAGAGACTTTAATACTTTCACTTTGACTATATAAATGGGGCCCCAAGGAAAATGAAAACTAAGTTTGAAAGCTGTTAGTACACACACACACACACACACACACACACACACACACACACACGAAAGGAAGAGAATAGGAGAGAAAAGAGAAGAGAAGAAAAGGAAAATGTTAGTACACTTTCTTTGTCACTTGCCCTTCCACATCTGGAGGATGAATTTCAAGCTTTAAACCCATTCTTTTAAAAAAGAGGGAGAGGGTTAAAGAAGTCTAGACTCCACTTTTCCCACAGTGCTTAAAGGTGTAGCTTCATTATACCACCCCAACCAACTGGAGAAAGAGAGCAGAATTGTCTGAGATCACTTGAAACAGATAACAACTTTAAATCTGGTAATCCTTAGTAACCCTCCGCCTAGCCAGGCATTATGTATCTATGTCGGCATGTTTTTTGATCTGCAGTGTGCCTCTTGGTCAGCTTTAAATCTGGCATTTACTCCTGGGGCAGGGATTTTAACCAATTGAAATGGAGACCTTTTAATCTGTTATTGATAACACACATCCATCCAACGTTAGTAACACTATTTGCAGGCTCACGGTGCTCCCACACACTCAAAACATGCCGATTCCCTCTGCTGTCTGGTGTTTCTCATTCTCTTCATTGCCACTACTTGTAACAGTTTTATCTCTGGCAGCCTTCTCACCTGGAAGCATAAAAAGAATGGCCTCTTCTGGTTTCTTTTTCTCCTCTGCCCATCCCAGTGTCTGTTTTGCTAGTCTTGTGGAGTCCTAAATAGAAGAAAATAAGGAATCAAGGGTTCATTGGCATTCTCTTCCATTCTCCCCATCGTTACTGGCCCTCCCTGCTGATTTCTTTAACGTTTTTTTTTGTGGTTTGTTTTTTTTTAATTTTTGAGACAAAGACAGAGCATGAACAGGGGAGGGGCAGAGAGAGAGGGAGACACAGAATCGGAAGCAGGCTCCAGGCTCTGAGCCATCAGCCCATGAGCTACAACGCGGGGCTCGAACTCACGGACAACGAGATCGTGACCTGAGTGAAGTCGGACGCTCAACCGACTGAGCCCACCCAGGCGCCCCCCCTTGCTGATTTCTTAGGAAAACTGTTTCTTCAGGGTCATTAGTGCTATGTATAAGGACAAAAACAAAAGGTCATATGGGTGCATGATTAGTCTGCAGAGGAAAGAGACTTTAGGAAGGAGCCAACACTTTGGTGCCCAGCAATCACTTAGCCATAGGTAGCCAATCAAATCCAGAGTCTGAGTTGGGATTTCTTTTTCTTGAGGAAATTCAGTACCACATTAGAGAGGTTTATTTAAAATCCAGGAAGTGGGTGGAAGAAAAGACTCTTAAGAAATCCAAGTCGTGGCAGTAGTTTTAATTTGGAGCTCAAGTATCTCTGCAAATTTGGTTGAAGCTCTGTTTATTCCCCCTCTGGTGTCTTTCAAAGTAGGTTTCTGTGCTCTGTGAAGGATGGATGCAGGCATGAGGTGAGCCCCTTATCCTGGTTTTCCACACTCTGATCAGTGCAGCCTAACCGTTCAGAGGTGGTGCACAGGAACCACGTTGCAGTGTCCATTTCACGCGAGGTCGACCCGAATGATTGGGGCTAGTGGAAGGTAGTGGTCTTTGGGGCACTTTTTCTGAAACCAGGTTGTTTTTTGTTTCTATCAAGAGGAGAGTTACCAGGAGAAGAATGTGGCCCACTTCATAGAACGCTATGCCAGCTTCTTGGATAGAATTCTGGTCTGTCCTGGCTCTTTTTTACTTGGCGTTTTTTCAACTCCGTTGTGAGCTCTGACTTTTTGAGACAAAACCATGTCGGACAGGGTAATCACGTGCAGACTTTGGGGGTTGTTGTTTTGTTTTGTTTTGTTAAAAATATGATCTCTAAGCACATTTAAATGGTAGTCTGAACTAGATTGAATGTAATCCTGGAAAAGGAAGAACTAACAGTCCGGTGTAAGAACCGTCCGGGGCTATCATGGGGCGCTCGGCCCAAAGAATACTAACACACAAATAAAAAAGGCTTGAATTATTCCACAGGATTAGACTATGCTTTCCTACTAATAGGAACAATTTTTAAAAATTGGTATCTTAGATGATGTGGATTTTTTTTTTAATGTTGATGTTCAAAATGCTATCTTTCTCTTTGATTAACTCAAGAGAAGTAACTTTTGTGATTCTAATATTTAATGTTAGCTACTAGAAAACATGTCAACATATAATTTCATATCTCTTTAAAAATAGATTCTTAAAGAACTGATGTAAATTGAAGGGTGTGTGCTAAACATACCTTTCCGTCTATCCTCTGTATTAGAGACTGTTTTAATGAAGATTTTCTTTACATGGAAAAACAAGAAGTAAAATAGAGTGAATCTGAAGATGAAAGTTCACAGTAAAAGGAACAGTATCCCTCTTAATAGTGCAGTGTGAAAGCTCAGCTCAGTAGTATGTATTTTGCATAACATGTAAATAACTTGATTAATTGTCATTGAGGGGCAATAGTATTAAAGGTGAATTTGAAATCCAAGGCTGTTATTCTTCTTAAAAGTTAGGTTTTTTTTTT
The DNA here is from genome assembly GCF_007474595.2 of Lynx canadensis. Classification (NCBI taxonomy): domain Eukaryota; kingdom Metazoa; phylum Chordata; class Mammalia; order Carnivora; family Felidae; genus Lynx; species Lynx canadensis. Next base: position 82,935,335 of record NC_044308.2, read on the forward strand.
TTTCTAGGGGCACCTGGGTGGCTCAGTTGGTTAAGCATCTGACTTCGGCTCAGGTTGTGATCTCCCAGTCCGTGAGTTTGAGCCCTGCATTGGGCTCAGTGCTAACAGCTCAGAGCCTGGAGCCTGCTTGGGATTCTGTGTCTCTCTCTCTCTGCCCCTCCTCCGTTCACTCTCTGTCTCTGTCTCTCTCAAAAATAAACATTAAAAAATTTTTCATTAAAGTTAGCTTTTTCTTAAAATGTAATATAGTATGTCCTACTAAACATTGACAACTCTCCTTTTCTTTTTTAAGTTGATTTACTTATTTTGAGAGAGAGGGTGGAAGAGAGAGAAAGAATCTCAAGCAGGCTCTGCAGAGCCGGATACAGAGCCTGAGCCAAAACCAAGGGTCAGACGCTTAACCCACTGAGCTACCCAGGTGCCCTGTCAACTCTCCTTTGTAACAACAACAACAAACACACGGCAACCTCCCTGTCAAGTTCTCTGCTTTTTCCTCTCATCTGGGTTTTTGAACATAATCTTTCAGATCTCTATTTCTTGTTTCATATTGGTCTCCTTCCTGGAATTCATGTTTCTGTAGACTTGGAAAACATCTCCTACGTCTAGATTTCAGGTTCATGACTAGGGTATTCACAGTCCTGAGGCTTTTCTGACCCGCAGAAGAGGGTGCAGCCCACAGCCATTCAGTGAGGAAAGGCACACTGTCTTCTTTTTTCTTTTTCTTTTTTTTTTTATGTTTACTTATTAAAGGGAGGGAGAGAGAGAACACGAGCAGGGGAGGGGCAGAGAAAGAGAGACAGAGACAGAATCTGAAGCAGGCTCCAGACTCTGAGCTGTCAGCACAGAGCCCAACATGGGGCTCGAACTCACAAGCCATGAGGTTTTGACCTGAGCAGAAGTTGGACACTTAACCAACTGAGCCACCACCCAGGTGCCTCAGGCACACTCTCTTAAGACCTTATTTAAGGGATCTGGGTGTTGATTTCTGATTTATATGTTGGACTTTGAAGTATTTGATGTCACAGTATCTAGAATTTGCATATCACAAAACAAAGAGATAACTGCCCTGGGAAATTCCTCTGGAGCACATTTATATATTAAATAATGAGTGAATCATTATCCAGGGAAAGGACCAAGTAAGTAAACCCTCTAATGAGCAGCAGTATCATTATTTCATTTAATTCATCCAATTGCTCCCCATCCAAAAATTAATTTCATGTCATGAGGGTAATAGAAGAAAATAAAATACTATTTATAGGTCCCCAAATCTATACTAGCATTAAAAATTATCTTTGTACTTATTCTAACACCACAAATTCAATAGACTAAAAAGTCTGTTAAATAAAAGGCAACTGGCAGATGGGGGCAGTGGGAATACTGGGGTGACACCCCCCCCCAAAGCACCTCTTGGTGTTTCTCTTCTGCCTTCTTTATATCTGTGTCTAACTCGAGTTTAAATGCATGGTTTCCTTTTTGTTGTTGTTGCTGTTAACACTTTGTCTCTCTCCTCTCCTTTTATTCCTTACCTTTTTCAGTAGAGAAGGATCTTTACCTTCTGTTACATCCCTGGCATTCAAATCTAACTTTCTTTTTTTTTTTTTTTTAATTTTTTTTTCAACGTTTTTATTTATTTTTGGGACAGAGAGAGACAGAGCATGAACGGGGGAGGGGCAGAGAGAGAGGGAGACACAGAATCGGAAACAGGCTCCAGGCTCCGAGCCATCAGCCCAGAGCCTGACGCGGGGCTCGAACTCACGGACCGCGAGATCGTGACCTAGCTGAAGTCGGACGCTTAACCGACTGCGCCACCCAGGCGCCCCTCAAATCTAACTTTCTAATCTTCACCTTAATGGCTGTTAGCCAAAACTGAATTCCTGTCTTGCTCCCGCTCTGTTCTGACCTGACTTCTCCCTGTTTGAGATAACTCAGTTCGCTTCTGAAGTCATCTTATTTCATCTTTGGTTTGTATGTTTTCTTTCTCTGTCCAAAATAAGATGATTGCAAAGCCAGATTCGGTTCTTGTTTTCCAGCGAGGCTTCCCTAAAAATAGGCTCCTTCTCTACACCTCTTCCTATCCCTCGTTAGCAAATAAGTAGTTTTGTTTGCTTTCTCAACAATATCTTCTGCAACTCTTCTCTTTATTGGCTGTGCTATTTCCAAGGCTCTGTCCTTAAATATCATAGTCTCATGTGGTAAAACCCTTTTCTCTCCTTCTCCTTCTTCTTTCCTTCCTAGCCTAATAACTTATGGTGAGCTGTCTCTCCTGCCCATGAAAGCAGATTGAGCCACCAATTTGGGGCTTGATTGAATTAAGAACACCTCATCCAGGAATTATGGAAACTTCCAGGGACTTGGAAGGTCTAAGGATACTCCAAACTCAGGGGTGTCTGGGTGGCTTAGTAGGTTAAGCATCTGCCTTCGGCTCAGGTCATTGATCTCACGGTTTGTGGGTTCAAGCCTGCGTCGGCCTCTGTGCTGACAGCTCAAAGCCTTGTGCCTGCTTTGGATTCTGTGTCTCCTTCTCTTGCTGTCCCTCCCTAGCTCATGCTCTGTCTCTCAAAAATAAATGTTGAAAAAAATTTTAAGATACTCTAGACTCAGCTATTCACAAGGCAGCCACACTGTCACTCTCTTTGTCACCACTTTCTTCATGAGCTATAATTCAAGCAATCACTAAGCTCTCTCAGGATTTATTTTTTGTAAAGTTTCAAGTTATCACATATAACCAGGAATACACACAAAATGATGGCAGAAAGAATGCTAATGCAAAAACCAAAAAAGAATTGACTAGGTTATATAACAATGTTAACAATTGCAATAATAATTAGAGTAATACCTATATTATATAATGCACATGATGTAACACTGTAAATAGCCCAGTACCGTAAATGGCCTAGGTTTCCATTCCAGTTGAACCACTTACTAACTCAGACATAAGATACTTACTCTAACAGTGAAAATAATAATGCTCATTCCATAGAACTGTTGCAGGGATTGGAGGAAAATATATAAAAACATATTGAGCATGTGTAGTGCTCAATAAATGATCCAAAAAAAAAAAAAAAGAAATAAAAAGACCCTAATTGGTACGATAAATGCTTACCTTTGGATTCCATGGCCCCAGCAGTTTAGTCTAACCCATTGAAATAGAACTTCCATAGACCATGTTGTTCTATTCTTGCTCTTTGTAAAAAAGAAGAAGAGGAAGAGGAAGAGGAAGAGGAAGAAGAAGACGAAGAAGAAGAAGAAGAAGAAGAAAGTAGTAGTAGTAGTAGTACGTGCATTGGGAAGGCCTTACATCCTTATATATAGATTATTGAGACTCATTGATAATGTGACATACATGTCCACAGAACTTGGGGGAAATACTACTCGACACATGGGTAAATATGACCTCGGTCAGAAAAGATGAATTGACGAGAAAGGAAAGAGGGAATTACTCCCAACTGAAACTTTTTTCCTATTCTGCTCTGTCATTTCTTTTCTTTATTTTTATTTTCTTTTTTAGAGAGAGAACTTATGTTGATGTACAAGGAAACATTCATCACGTAATAGGAAGGTCTGATTGTCCTTTTATAAGCTGGTTGATGGAAAGGATACCTGAACATTTTGCATAATGTCCCATGTGCAAACTTTACCTACATATTATTCCCGGATTGTGACACTAAATCTCATCCAAAACTATACTTGTTATTCTCCACACCACCTAAGGTATTGACCACTGCTTCCAATAAATGTCCATGCAAAAAATAGGGAAAAGCTTAGAAGCACAAATGCCTGAAGTGTGATCTTTTTGGGAAGAGAGCTGTTGAGTTCAGTGGATCTTGAGTCCCATGCTTGATCACAGATTGAATCCCAATTATATGTAGAATGGATTGAGCAGGCTGCCATCTTGAATTCCTCTGTGAACTGACTTACACTGTGAGGCCTTTTTTCCTTATGCTGTGTGTTATTGTGTCGGCAGAAGACTTTTATATTGTATGTGCTTTGAACACTTCACAAATACCATAGATATGTAATGCATTTACAAAACTACCAACAATAAAAGATGGCATGAGCTTTAAGAAATGTGATTTCCAACGACTTTTTAATTTCTCAATCGTACTGCAGAACAAACTGGTTTACTTAGCTTCCTTGGCATATGGGATGGAAATTCTCTACAGTCCCTGTTGTGGCATTTAAAATTGGCTGTCCATTTTAAAGGGTAATAGCCTTTTTGCAACAGAATTAAATGAATTAAATTGTTAGACTTGAGGAGTCTCTGAATTCATATTTTTTTTCAAACTTGCATCCTTAAGTGCTGACTTAGAAAATGTTTATTCAACACCTACTATGTGTTGGCACTTTTTTCTGGGCATCGAGAAGCAATAGTAAGCAAATAACATGGCCCCTGCAATATTGGTGCTTATAGACTTTGGAGGAGTTACGACAAGTAACTAAGCACTTAGAATTATGCTATACTAGCAGAAGACCAGCTTGCCATGCAATCTTTTGGAGGAACACCCAACAACCCCCGATTAGAAGGAAGCTGACAACCACAGAGATGGATTAGTATTAGGCAGAACTGGTGAGGGGAGAACTAGCCAATAATTCATGTCTCCCCAAAATAATTAAATATTGTAGACAAATATTTGCCTTCAATAATTTCAATATAAATTTTAGAGCTTAGCAAGAATATCAAGTTACTATGCACAAGCAGTATTCAAGTATCATGAGAAGAGCATTATAAACACTTTTGATTAAGATTTACTAATAACAGGAAAAGCGTATCAGCCAGTAAAATGTGACTCTAGAGAATTAACATAGGTTTGACATCTAAAACTATAATATATATTTAAATCTATAACTCCATATAAATATTATAGCCACAGAGTAGGTCTTAAACTAATAGTGGTTGACTGTTTAATGGGAGAAAGTGGATGAAAAGGTATACACTATTAGGAAAAAAAAGAGTTTCTCTCTTCCCCACTTTAGCAATTTCTGTTGTGCTCCCCTACAGACATGCTCCTCAGAAAGTTTTGAAGAAAGCCTGCTTGCTAGAAATTCACACAAGGTAAAATAACATATGAGTTATTAAAGGTCTTTTCAGCAGAACTGGGATTAATTTCCATATCCCTCAGGAGCCCATCTGCACTCCCTTATCACACAAATGGAATTTTGGTGGGTGGGTTAAAAATTAGTTACCAAAATTAATAAGGATAACGGAGCCATACTCAAATCAACCAGATTTGTCTTGTTTGTTTATTGGTTTAAAGCAGGACAGAACAGATTTTTCCCAAATTGGAAAACGTATTTTATATCTCCTTACTGTCAAAAATACCATGTTGAACAGAAATACACAGCGGTGTTCAAATAACTAATAGCCAATGGCTTCTGAGGCTCTCATTATTAACCTCTCCTGTCCTGGTTGCCCCTTGGACTTTATTTCCCATCACCTTCTCCTTTGGCCACTTTCACTGTCTCCCCTGACCTTTCTTGCCGTTTGCTTATACCAAGCTCATCTTCCTCAGGACTTCCCATTACATTTCTCTCTCAGGACTTCCTCCACCTCCGTGTCCATGTGCTTTTTTTTTTTTTTCTTGAATCCTCTGATCCATGGCATCTTACGTGAAGATTTCCCTGGCACCCATATAAAAGAGCCAACCCAACCCCACCCCCTATCTTCCCACCCTGCTACTCCCTTACCTTCCTTCTTACCTGGCCTTATTTTCACCATTACCGTAATTGCCACCTGAAATACTATATACTCGTTTGCTGTCTGTCTCTCCAAACCAGATATAAGCTTTGTAAGGGCAGAGAATTTGCCTGTATCTGTTTATTGCTTTTTCCCCCAATTCTAAAACGCAGCCTGTGAGTATATCATAGGTACTCAGTAAATATTTGTTGAATGAATGAACGTTAATTCCAAAGAGACTCTTTTCATGTAGATATAGACTACATGACTTTCTGCCATCTGCACTGTTAAACATAAGTAAAAGCTATTTAAAAAGAAGGATTAAAGGAAGATCCCTGGGGTGCCTGGGGTGACTCAGTCGGTTGAGCGACTGACTTCAGCTCAGGTCATGATTCACAGTCTGTGAGTTCGAGCCCAGTGTCGGGCTCTGTGCTGACAGCTCAGAGCCTGGAGCCTGCTTTGGATTCTGTGGTCTCCTCTCTCTCTGCCCCTAACCCACTCGCATTCTTTCTCTGTCTCTCTCAAAAATAATAAACATTTAAAAAAATTAGAAAAAATTTTAAAAAAGGAAGACTCCTTATAGTTCACAATTAAAAGTATTGTCTGCTTGTTTTGTAGTGCCAAAACACTCTCCACTAACTGTTTAAAATAATGTACTGGTATAACATCACAGTCTGACACTTTTCCATAACAACTACCTTCTAAATAAATCTACAGATTTTGCATTCATATTGTTAGAGGTTATGCTTATGGACGACATCAGTGTATGGTAGGCGTCCGTAAGCCACAGGTTATGATCCACTAACCTTTTATCGCATTGATCGTAATAATCATCCATGTTTATGTGACTGTCCTGTCACAAGGAGAACAACAACTGAGGTCTCATTAGATTACTGTGTAAGGAGACAGTCCCTACTCTATTCCCACATACTTGAAGTAGAAAATGTATGTTTCTATTTTCTTTTGCTACACACCCCTAGAAGTTCATATGTCTTTGAGTTATTGACTTTGAAAAGTTTCTCCCATCAATGTGAACTTTCTCATGATCATCACTGAGGAGTTTGAACCCAGCTATTTGTCTTTCCAGTCTAATCAGGCCAAAGATATCAACAATAAACTCAAACTGAAAAAAAATTATTTTGCTCTAGGAGAAGTATAGAGAAAGCCATCTCTACCTCAGCACCTGAGTTACTGGGGTTTAATGTTCATTAGGGACTGTGATGTGCATTTATTAAAATTTGAATTTGTTGGATTACTCTACCTCATTCAAAGATGTAAGAATAATTCTGGTATGTTGGGATGTAGCCAAAATGGAGAATATAAGGACAGAATGCAATCATTGGTTAATACAGAGAAGTTAAGAAAGGGAAAGTGTCATGTTATGCAATTTGCTGCTGCTTGTTTTCCTTTGTTTCTAGTAGTATCTATTCCTGATCAAATAGAAAGAATACCTTAGACTGCCATCTTGTGTGGGAATTAAAAGAACTGGGCATTGAAGTATAATAGACTTTGAAAATTTTATGTCTGTTCATTTCTGGCCAATGGTACTTGCTTAATATTCTCAGTGTTTTTTATCTTAAAGATGGCCACTCCCTCCTCTTACTTTGTTCACTGAGTTGCTCACAGTGTGGTTTCTTCTGAAGCATAGTCGGATTATTCGAATATCTAACTAGTATTAAGAGGCTTTGCAAGTTTTCATCTTCATATGTGAGTCCCATTCATTTTTAGCTTATTCTCCCCACCATTCTGGAATATACCCCAACCATAGAGCATGGAATTTCTTTCCAGTTGCACAGGATTCCAATTAGCCTGTTCTCTTTGCAAAATGTTCTTGTATTTTCCGTAAATATCAAGATTTATTTCAAGATGGGCAGTTTTCTTGTGACTCTGCTATTCTCTTTTGCTTCTGGTTTGAGTCTAGACTTTTTGTACTTTCTCTTTACTTGTTCTTGGTGCAAATATACATGTGCACACTTCTCTGGTTGTGATGTATAATCGGTTCCCATCTTTGGGGTGTGTGTGGGTGGGTGTGTGAGTGTGTCACAGTCTCTGTCATTTTTAAGACTAAGCCTTCCTTCCCCTACTCCCCGACTGCCCTCAGGACCATGAGAGGCTGAATTTGCTGTCAAGGGGCTCTTCCATGAAAACGCTCATCTTGCCCTGGAAAAGTTTGCTAAGATTTCATTCGACTTCCTAGTCACCATAGCAGATAATGTTGTCATTGTTCCTTCAGGAAGAAGCAGCCTGCATTCAGGTTTCCAGTTTCCCATGCTATGGCCAAACCAGCAGAGAAATCTTTGCAGCCCAAAGGAACAGAATAAAATTTACAACCAGTTTGCTTGGGCAAAGGAGCCAGCTTCACACACAGTGCTTGCCATTTAATTCAGAACAAAATCGTAGCTGTCCTTGTGATTATTTGAGAAATCATCACTTCCAGATGCATTACCAAGTGCCTATGGAGGTGAAGCCTGGATTCCCCAGAACTAGAAACAAGCAAAATGATGCCTTAAAAGGGTTATAGGGTTATAGTGAGTAAGAAGATGCAAGTTTGAGGAATGATAGCCAGTTGAAGCCAAGTTTATTCAACATGCTGTTGTTTACACCATGTAAATCCAAAACCCTGTAGAAAGTCTTCTTCCCTTTCGCTGAAAAGGACAAACAACTCCAGTGTGACTCCTCAGTGTCCAAGAAGCCAGCGCGCGCGCGCACACGCACACACACACACACACACACACACACACACACACACACCCACCCACAGAAGAGACTGGTTGGCGGCAGGCTTCCATCATCCTCCCAGGGACTCAGTAAATGGAGAGGCTGCTTAAAGCCATGAAGGGGAGAGGGATATAACATTCTTACTGCCCGAGTGAGAGCAGATAAGATCTTTTTAAGGTGCATTTTATTGTTTTCATGACCCACACAATTTCCTAGGCTTCCCTTAACTGTGGTGTAGCTGCGAGAAGAAAACATCCTCGTCTAGCAGGGGTCAGAGGACACGGAAAGCCCGGGAATCTAAAAGCGCAGCCATATTTCTGGTGAGGCTGGCTCACTCTCATCCTTGGGCACCCACCCCTTGTCAGGCCCCTGGCATCCCTTTGCTGCCTTGGGATCTCTGTCCCTGTGACCTCCGTTTGTGGGAAGGTAGCATCCTGCTCATGCTGTAAGAAGCATTTTACTGATTGAGAGGCTGGTGGCCTATTTGTTCTTCTCAGGAAAGTGTGGTTTAACCCAATAGAGCCTTAAAAGGTTATTTGACCTTTTTTTTAAATGAGACTACATCCTATGTATAAGTAGAAGGATTCAGGAATCCTAAGGGGGCGGTATTATTGGCATTATTTGATTAGAATCGAGCCTTGATCAAACGTTTCATTGTGTTATCTCTTGGCAAATCACCTTGTGTTAGTGACTCTTTTGTTTTTATTTAACTTGTTACATTTTAATATGTAATTTCCCCATACAGAGTATAAACCCCTCAAAGGCAAGAGGAAAAGAGAGTCTAAGAACTGTAAGGGACTCGAGCAAACATTTAGATTAATCTTTTGCTTCCTCACTGGTTCCATTTTACAAATGAAAAAGCTGAGTACCCAGACTGGCCCTGATTTGACTGCTAGTTGGTGGCAGACAGAAAATTATGGACTGGATCTTAATTTTAATCTCACTCTCCTCTGCAACTCTCTAGTCTAGTTCCTTCAAGTACAAAATGACCATATAATCAAGTGCCTGACAGGGTGGGTTTGCAGTCTGGAGACTGAGGCTAGAATGAGCGCAGGTAAAGATAACTCTCAGGCAGGCAGACCTGGAGGAGGGGGCGAGGCTTCGGCGGGGCTTCAGCTGGGCCTCAGTGTAATAGGTACTTGGAAGGGACGAGTGACAGTTCATTCCACTGGTCTTTGGTGCGCTAGTGAGATGGCTGACCTAACGTCAGGAGACCTTGCTGGGCCTTGCAGTGAGGGCAGGACTGCTCCAAGGTCCTCAGGACTCCCTGTGCTTGTGAGAGAGTTTAGAAGAGCCTACTGGGTCCGTGGTTATGACTGTCATTGGAGTCTCTTTCGTGCCAGGTTCAACTTAAAGGAAGAATTGTTGTCGTTTCTGAGTTGGCCTTGTATATTTGTTTTCCAACGGAAAACGTAGCATCAACTCTAAGGTCTACTCTCCAAAGCTTTTATATCCTGAACCCTATGTGTGCACACACTTCTCCTTTCCCCTCCCCCAGCACACCCCAGGATAATAAAAATCAGAAAGGTCTGCCAAAGTGAGAGAGCTCTCAGGACATGCTCCTCCATAAGAGCTTTGCAATTTCCAGCGCAAGCTGGAGCAGTGCGATGTGGTGTGTGGTTGGAAAAGCAGTTTGTTCTCGGCTAATGATGGCTGTGGATTCTGAAATGAAGCCCAGCAGGTGGGACAGTGGTACTCAATTTTCAAAATCTGTGCCCTAAAACGTGTTTGCTTAAACCTTGTCTCCACCACCCTTCAGGGGCCTCCACATCCATCAAAACCAGACCCCAGGAAAAGGATTCAAGGCTTCTATTTCTTCCTGACGCTCTCACAATCGCCAGTATGATTCAGAGGTTGTCTGGAAAGTTCAGTGGCCAAAAGTTCCCTCCTTCTCCCCAGAGCAATAAATTAAATCACTGCCAGTTCCCAGAGAGGGGTGGGGAGCAGGCGGGCACTGGCTTTACTTTGAAAAAGACATGTGATTCCTCATAGCCATGACTAACAGCATTATGTCATAGGAATTCATTTTCTCAAAATAATACACGGGTAAGGTGTTAATAATGTTATTGTCTGTTTCTGAAAGCCCTGAGTAAGGCAGGGGGAGTTTGCATTTTCTGCATGTTGGGAGATTTTCATCTTCGCAGGTTAAGTCTATCACAGACTCTTAGATTGGCTCTGGGTAGCCTGGGCTTGCTGGCAAAGTCCCTCTTGTCCTCTCTGAAGTGCACTTGGGTGTGTGACATAGGTTTGTTGGGGTGTTAATACAGTATTTAGAAAATCAAAAGGCAGAAGGTGGATCCTCAAACAATCGATGGTTTGTGCATTGTTTATTGATGTGTCAAATACCTGGGTTCCCCCCCCATTCTTTTTTCGGTGATCATATAGGCATGAAGGAGAGGGGTTAATTTGTTTTAAGCTCTCACCTGAGCACTTCTTTAAGCGAGGTACTTCCAGCAGTTTCTGAGGGGTTCTGTGTCATTTTATTTCGTTTTTGTGCTGGTGTTGAGTGTATTATTTGCCAGAAACTCCCCATTTCATATTTCCTTTATTCTGAGGTTGTTTTTCTTCAAAAAAAAAAAATATTCACAGCATTCAGGACTCCTGAGTGGGGGGAACTCCCTGAGAGCCATATCTCCCTGGGGAGAAACAGACAATACAGTTGTAAATTCAACAGACTTTACTAAGAAGCATCAGGGTCTTCAAATCCAATACATGATCTTTCCTTGTAATTCAATCACCTGTTACTTTATTGCTTTGTTTGATTGGATCAAAACCTCAGCAACCAAATCATTTGTATTGTAAATTATACAACTTCCTATGTTTATTTCCATCACTTTTGATCCCTTTTGGCATGTTCCACTGGATCATTCCATTACAACCTGTTTTAGAAAAATTGCCGTTTAATCAATAAGAAAAAGGCCAAATTTCTGAAGAATATCAAAGGACATAAAATATCACAAAAATCTTGATTTTAAAGGTGTGTTTGGTGACATTTTTGGCATGATTCTTGGGGGTACTGTTGTATCATCTTTGGTGGTTAGATAGACGATGGCCACAAGTTCCTTGTGCATTAAAAAAAAATGTGATGGATAAAGACTTGATTAAAACGAACAGAGTCCTGCTCACTGGTAGCCAATGAATTCTGCCAAGAATGCTAGAGGAAATAAATGGAGCACCTGAACTGAAGAAGGGTCGAAGAGACAGAAGCATGCTTTAGTAGCAAGACTACTCATTCTTGTAAGAAAAGAACTAAGTTTTTTTCCATAGGGGGTTTGCTGGGATGGCAGGTGTTTTTGCTTTTGTAGTATTCAACTTCCTTGCTTCTCAGTGTTAGCACGCATCGGTCACCTGGAGGGATGTTAAAAACCCAATTACTGGGTCCCACCCTCCGAAATTCTGATTCCTTTAGGTCTGGGAGGTGGCTGGTCAACCTTCCGGTTCCTCCTTGCTCTGCTGGTCCACCCGCCACGAGCTGAGTAGCATCACTCAATGCAGAGATTCATTTTTAACAGGTCTTCCACTTGCTTCCCAGTCTCTCTCATTACCACTGTGACAGAAAGGATGCTTCTGCAGTAAGGGAACAACATAAGCCTGAAAAAACACTGGGCTGAATAGTTTTAGTCTTCTTTTCTGTGCTAACTTGTACTTCTTTGTTTTCGGCATTTTTTTTTTTAATTTTTTTTTTCAACGTTTATTTATTTTTGGGACAGAGAGAGACAGAGCATGAACGGGGGAGGGGCAGAGAGAGAGGGAGACACAGAATCGGAAACAGGCTCCAGGCTCCGAGCCATCAGCCCAGAGCCTGACGCGGGGCTCGAACTCCCGGACCGCGAGATCGTGACCTGGCTGAAGTCGGACGCTTAACCGACTGCGCCACCCAGGCGCCCCTGTTTTCGGCATTTTTAATGCCATACTAATTTTCAATTTCAGATTTAAGCCGGTTGGCTGCATGCGTTTGTAAACAGTTTTTCACACCAAATTTGTAGAGCATCTTTTTTCCAGCAAGGAGAGTATAGTCTGTGACACGGTGTGTTGCCTGCCTGCCAACACGCCAGAGTAAAGAAATCCGTTCAACACTCTGGGAAAGTTTTGTAGGACTCCACAATGTTCCTGCTTTGATCTGAAACGAGACGAAGCTGACATTAGTCATGTATTTTACTTTAGACAGCTACTTCCAGATTTGTCGGATCAAAATATCTTATAAATGACTCAAATGTTATAACAAATGGTTCAAGCCTCATGGCATTTGTGGAAAACAATTTAATGGGGTCCCTGAGCAGCTACGGGATAAAGAAATTTGAGTTATGAACTCTAGCAGCATTTTGATGTGGGGATTGTATTCCGGTGTGTCCCTGTGTGTGCTAAGAAGTATTTCTCTCTCCGTAGGAGAACTTCTGGTTTCTTCTGTGGCAAGGTCAGAAAAAAACAGCCTGCAGTTTTCTATAGCTAGGCAAGGAATTTATTTCTCATATATGTGAAACTATTATGTAGAGCCTTAGATATTTTTTATAGAATTATAAAGATGGAACCGGCCTTAAAGAATATCAAATGGAATGTCCTTATTTTACAGAAGAGAAAAAAAAAATAGAATCCAGTCCCATGCTCTTGATATGACCAAACAATTTTTTAATGCTATTTCTAATTTTAGATGGTCTTAAAAATTAACTTCAAGGTGGATTCTTAGGAAAAAGGACTTGTTACCCCCACTGTGTTTGTAATTCTGATGTTTTCTCCAGCACAAAGAATTTTAGCTTGAATTAAATGGGCAGAAAGCCAGTCTCCCTAGCACAACTGTCTTTCTATTTGGTCAGTGGTAGAGCTTTGAAGAGGGTGAATTCAGCTCTATTCACCCACTGGCAGAAGGGATGTAGGGCACCCAGCCATGTAGCGTCTAGACTAGGTAAGTATACTTACTTGTCATCACGTCTAACATGGAATTGAAAAAATATTTTTCACTTCAATATTTGTGAGCTAAAATCAGGAGACGTTAGGATGGTTCAAATTCTAATGAGTAGTGAACAATACCCACAGAACTATCTGCAGTCCCCTACTTGCCAACAAATTAGGGCCCTAATATAAGGTAATCAAACTAACAACAACACAATACTAAAAGCTATGGTTTTTTAAGTACTTATGTGCCCGGCACTGTACTAAGCACTTGGCTTGATTTGTTTTCTTTAGATGATCACAACTGCCCTATAAGTACAATAGGTATTAGTACTATAATTACATAATGCTCTTAGTACTGTTACTACCCTCTTTTTGCAGAGGAAAAACCATCACTTAGGAGGCCAGGTAACTTGCCCAACTTCGCACAGCTGAGAACAGTAAAGCCAAGATTAAAAACCGGGTCTTTCCATCACGCCAATCTGTCCTATTTCCAGTAAACTTTGCTGCCTTCCAAGGGAGAAGGGAAGATTACGTTCTTGTGAACGAAGAGTTGAGTACAGATTTAAACCAAATGGGCACGTGGTTCTTTCTTTCTTGTTTCCTAGCATTCGCTACCGAGTTTTCTGACCAAGAAAAGGCTCACATTCCGGATTTTTACGGGACTTGTTATGAAGAGTCACACTTTCTTTTTACTAGCCATGGTGAATGGGGGAGAAAAGAACTGGGAGGGGCTGGGGTGTTGGAAACCAGTGGGAAGAGAAGTCCTACATGCCCAGGCTTGATGAAAAGCATCTATCCCAGGCTCAAGAGTAATTGTTTAAGAATTCTTCATTCTAATAAATTCATATCCACAGGGGGCCGGTTTGAGATATGATTAGGTCACAAGTGAAATGAGTTTGGTGGTCTCAGCATAATCCCTGTCGGACGTTAGTTCACTCACAATTGCGTGCGGTTTTGTCCATGTCTGCATTATTGTCTGCTGCTACTCAGGAGATACTCAGAATTGAATTAACAAGGGGCCTCAGGTCAGCCGAAAGGTGTGCGGAGGTAACCTCCGGTGTAAGGAATAGTGCCTTGTCAACGGAGCTGCACGTGGACAGGGCTGCCTGTCCCTCACCTCTGTAAATCCAACCTCCTGTCCCCCTCAAGTAGATAAACAGTGTGCTCTCCAAGTTTGCAGACTCTCAGCCAAGTGAGGTTATCAGAGTCATAAATAAGGGCCGTGCTAGTTGCACCTGCTTCACAATTAAATTGATTTGGCCATCTGAACTTCACTGAGAGTGTTTTGGTTCCCACATTGGTTATGTCACTTCCTTTAGTGAATAGTCTCCCTTAAAAAGGCTTACGCGAATTGATTAGGAAGCCAAATCTCCTGAGAAGTTAAAAATAAGTTACTTTACTTAACCTCATTAAGAAAGTTCCACAAAATTTACTAAATTGAATTTGAAAATATAACATGAAATAAAGCTCCATCAAATGACTAAAAGATCTTATTGTACCTTATTCTGAAAACTTGCCACTCTATCATAAGAACCTTTAAGATTGAACTGACATACCTGTGATTATTTAATTATATGATTATTATAAACTACTGGATAAATTACCCATTAAAGTCATTTTTAATCCAATTAAAATCATGACAGTTCTAGTTGACTCAATTCACTTTCCTAAATCATCAGTAGAAAATACTGTAGAATATATTAAGCGCCCTACAGTTATATCTTTTTGCACAGTGTTTTAGAATCATGGATGTTTAGGGCTAACAGCGACTTCTTATTTAGTCCAATCCCATTTTATAAAGAGGAAATTAAAGTGCAGAGACCCTTACTTGCCCAAGGTTACACAGCTGATCAGTGACAGAGACCCTGATCTCTTCATTTTTAGTTTAGTTCTGGGATCATCAGGCCAATTAGTGTTACATTTTTTTCAGCTGTCACATGCGCGTGCACGTGTGTGTGTGTGTGTGTGTGTGTGTGTGTATGCATGCATGCATACATGATAGCTACAGCCAAGCCCACCACATACCCCTGGTTTATATCCCGGGCTGCTTACAATTCCCTGCACTCTGGCTGCAAATTCATCCCATTCCCTTCCACTTAGGAAAATATATGGAATGAAAATGAACCTGAAAGGCATTATTGTAATTATTTTAAATGGGCATATTTATATACATACACACACATTTATAGATGCATTTATATATACAAAATCATTCCTAGACCTTGAACAGATCACATGGCTCGCAAAGCCTAAAATAATCACTATTTGGCCCTTCACAGAACAAGTTTGCTGATCCCTGCATTGGACCATTCTTCTAATGCAAGGAACATAGGGTCATATTTTTTGTGTGTGTTCTCTTGGTCTTACCATAGCTTATAAGTGCATCTTACAGACACTTTTCCCGGATTTATTGCTCTTCATGGATCACCTCCTATCCCCCTTATGCCCCTACTATCTTTTTTTCCTCTAGTTTTAAACAGCTTTGTATTTTTATTCACATGTCCCCAGAGATTGGCATAGCACATTGAGGATGTACTTGTTTAATAACTGACATGGATGCAAAAGCCTGTACGGAATACGAAGAAAGTTATGTAACTGTAACCTTTCCTTAACGCTTTTTATGAGGCACGATAGAATACATACACACACTGAGTTCTGCATAGCATCTCTGCTAGTTTGCTAAGTAGGTATTTCTTAAGCCCGTTTTACACATGAGGAATCTGAGGCTAAGAACCCTCCCTCAGGGTTACATAGCTCATCATAGCAACTGGTGGCAAAGTTGGGTTTTTCCAAAGCCCGTGTGTTTTACTTTCCTTAGATATGATGTGTAATATCATAAAATGAGATAGATACCGACAGGATTGGAAAATCCTTAAATATTTCCACTTGCCTTTCAAGGGGGGTTTCACAGGAGACTCTTAGGATTTGAAAAGGAGAGAAGCATCCTTTCCTTAGTCTGTTTTCATTCTTCTACCACTTACTGAATGCAGGGTGTCCTGTCTCCTCCCCATTTTCCCACTGAAACTACATACTATGGAATAGATGGCAGCTATTCCATTTTTCCTTTTTGGGAAGAAGTCCTTGGGCAAGTTGCAAAACCTCTCTGAGCCTCACTTCCTTTTCCTTCAAGTGGGGCTAATGATAATTAGTACCTCCTAAAGTTACTGTGCTCATTGGCTAGGTATACATGCAATGCCCATAGAATGCATCTTGGTATTTAGTGAGCTCTTAATTAGATTAGTTAAAAATTATGGTGATGGTTGTGATAACTGTGATTAAACTAAGTATTCTTCTGGAGAATTACCATAGAATTTTACTAATTGCTTCTTCCCTGCCTAGCTTAGGGGCGTGTACAGCATAAAGAAGGCATAGTCAAAGTGGTCAACTGTTTTGTGGGGGGAGGAAGATTTCTTCATTCTCTCAACTCCTCCTTCTGTATTCTGTATCCAGTCTTAGTCTCCCAGCATGGAATTATTTAGTTTACCATCTACCAAGGCAGAAGAATGGACTGTATTGAATATAAAAGAGGTAGTGATAAATATTAAACAAATCTGACACTGCTGATGGAGGAAATGCTGTGGCTTCTTGAATTAGGTATTCCTTATTGACTTCCTGTGCTCACTGAAAACCCCCTAGTGGTTTTAGGAAAGTTAGCGCCGACATGTTAATGTTTATGATATTGGCCAACTTATAAATCAGGTAATTATATTTTGCTTATCTTAATGGGATTTCTGATGGTTCTTCTCTACTCATCCTAAAACAGAGGTCAACAACCTCTAGCAAAAAGCCTCAGTTCAATTCCCAAAGATTCCCTCAAGTCTATTTCCAATTCACCGAAAGACTATTGAAATGACAGTCTTCAAATATATTGCCTTTGCGTGGTGCTTCACAGTTTATAGTGTGACTTTCATGTGAATTATGTCATTAGACCTTTACAATATCACAGAGTTATGGAAGCCCAGAGTTTGAGGGAGTTGCCTGCCATTATGGTGGTTAAGTGAGCTGTGGGCAGTTTCCCTTGGATATCTCACTGTTTCATGCTTCTGGTCCTTTGTTCATATTCTTTCTTCCTGAGATGCCCTTTCCCTTCCCTCTGCTTCTTTACCTGTAAAGCTTTTCCTTCAAGGTTCAGTTCAGACCTATTACTTCATTTAGGGAGGGTTCTCTGACAGCCTCTGCATCCTGCCCTGTTAGCTCATCACCTCTTCTCTGTGTTTTGATCATGCACCAAGGGCTTAGGCTCCTTACCGCATTTACCACCCTGCATCACCATGATCTCTTTATATAGTTTCTCATCTAGCTCCCACACCCAGACCTTACTGTAAGCACCTGGTACTGTTCTACAAAGAAGTGTTTTTCATTGACCTTTTCATTCCCAGCACATAGCACAGCATTGGGCATACTATAGGTCCTCAGTAAATGTGTAATGTATGGAATGTATCTAATTCCCAACCCTTGGCCCTCCCCAACCCACGAACCCCCAAACCAGTGTAGTGCCCTCCTCCCAGCCCCAGGCAGCTGTTGAACATCCACCATGTGCCAAAGAGTATAAAGTGAAACCAGATGAAACAACTCCTGGCTGATGGCAAAAGATGCCATCTCTCCCTTGGGGAGTAATAAATGAAATGGCGGAAGAATGATTTCATGAAATGACGTATCAAGTCCCAGTTAAGTTCGTCGTGTATTCAGAGTATGCATGCTGAGAGGATGCAGGCAGCTCAGGCCACCAAAGAGCCTTGTTGTGCCAGGAGCTTTTCCACTGAGTTGTTCGTAAGTGGATACAGAGGCCATGCGGGTAAACAGCCTGGGGGAAGATAAATCATGGGGAGCAGCATTCAGGACATCGGTTGGATGGGAACGGTAAGAAGGATTTTCAGTTTCAGGGTGCATAATTGAGTTTGATATTAGGACGGGGGGTGCTTACGTGACCATGCATCAAGGTGACTTGAGAGCCTGACCTACCGAGCCCTCGCTGTCCCATGCCTTTGAGAGAAGGCCAGGACTCCACGTGCAAGAGTGGAAAGCAGGAGAGCTGTGTGCTTCAACACAGTGCCTCCTCACTCTGAGATAGATCCCTTTCCCCTTTTCCCTCACACCCACAAGGTGTACACACACGTCAAGGATGTTGTATATGTCATCATGCCTTTGCTAAAAATTAAATACCCTCAACCTGGAGTAAATTCTCCTCCCTCCAGCTTTCTCATTCCTCTAGCTAACTTCTGCATACCCCTCAGGGCTCAAGTCAAGTCTCTGATCAGCCTCATCCCAACAGACTCGGCATGTTTTGGTTTTACTCTCTTTTTGTGCTCATGTCCCTTTGATCCTACTCAGCCTCAGTCTCCCAGCCTGCCATCCCAGAGCTCTCGGGCCTTCTCTGAGCTCTGTTTGTTCTTTCTCTTCTCTTCTCCTATTCCCCAGCTTCCTTTAGCTCCCCTCATCTCCTTCCTGGGTCTCTGCCATGCTTATGTGCCCATTACCCTCCAGCAGCTGCTGCCTACCTTCCAGAGGTCCAATAAGTAATCCAAGTCCTGGCAGCTGCCCGAGACTTCACCGATGAGGTTGAATGGTGGAATCGAGTTGGCATCTGGGTTCTAATTCAGGTTCTACCACTCCCTGGTTGTAGAGCACAGGAACACTAAATTCTCCAAACCTCAGTGTGCTCGTGTATAAAATGGAAATCATAGTACAAATACAGATGCTGTAAGGTTGTTGGTGGATTAAGTGAGATATAAGGTACTTGAAACATAAGTACCCGGAAAACGGTGACTTAGGGATGTTCCCGTACCATATATTCCTCACAGCTATCATACACATCCCTCCCTTTGGCCAACTTTGGTACATTTTGAAATAACTAATACTCACATTTGTATTTGAATCCAAATAATGCCAGTATTCCCTTTTGCAGTGGCCCCAAGCAGCTCCACTGAGCTTAACAGTTACCTTCTTGGGATATTCGTTTCTAAGTAAGGGACCAGTCTTTGCACCAAGGTAGGGTTTCACCATACTTTGATTGTGTCCATACTAGTTGAGAGGGAGAAAAGTGGGGGAGCCCCAGTCAGCTCCGAGGACTTATTAATGGCCTTAGCTCTCCTTCCAGCATCTTTGCCCTACTTCCCTTTGGATTAGTTGTTGGACTGATCCCCTGAACCCAGAGGGGTTCCAGTGTAATCGCTTTGTTCCATCTTCAACTTATAAAAGATGTGGAGGAGATTGGATCAGGGTTGAAACTCTGAGCTACCACTATAGTAAAAAGGTCGCCTTCTCTTGCCCTCAAGAATGAGTGAGTGTTTCTCCTGTTATATAGTTTCTGTGCCTCAGAGGGGGCTACACTTCAGTGGTGGATAAGGTGACCCTTATGTATTGTTTATGCCAAGAAAGCACTTTGAGATGAAATGTGGGTCCATTAATCTCAGATGTTGCGCGTGCCTCTTTGCTGTCTGAGTTTGGTTGTTTTGTTTAATCTGCTGAGGGAGGTTTGTTTTGTTTCTTTAAATCTGTGTTGAAATAAGAAGAATTCCACATTTACTGGGATTTATCTGTAGGAAGAAGAGAAGTGAAACTGGAAATGTTTATCCCTGGGAGATTTGTGTAAAGTTCTGTCAGAATGAAATGGGCAGGAAAGATCGAGGAAGTGATAAGTGCTGTTTCAAGTTTGTGAATTGAATCAAGTTTCAATTATGACAACAGTTAAACATAGTGATTTTTCTGTGATTTCAGAGGGGAGAAAAAGCAACACAATTATTTCTTTGGCGGTGCCCGATAATCTCCAATAATTTATCCGTTTTCACTTAATGTCTCTACAACGGGCGTGGAGACATACGGACAGCCTGCCGTGTGTAATAAAATGGTCAGCGTCAACACAACTCCTGAGTGGGAGGCAAGGTGAGGGCCATTGCTCAAGAGAGAGGTGCTGGGTACTGTACACACGAATCAATAAGCCAACACCGAATGCTGCTAGATAGTCATTTACCCTTGACAAAACAAGCAATGATAATTGGATGATAATGTGGTAATTTACCTTTATACATTTTACCCTTGTTAGATTTTTAGAGGTTATTGTTGTATCTGATAAATTTTAGGGTAGAATTCCAGCTTCTTTTTCTGTGTAAGGCCAATATTGTCTGAGGCTTCGGCATTTTGCCGCTGCTTCCTTCAAACAACAGGATCTTCTGAATTAGCACTTGCATTATATTTGTATCTAGTAAGTCAGACTATAGTTTCCAAGGTGCTTTTCTATTCTAGGGAGATCTGTGGGGCACTTAACCTACATCAGACCTAAGAGGTCCGAGGGTTCTTCAGAAGACAAAGAATTTCCAGATACTTTCCTTGAGGATGTGTCAAGGGCAATACAGACAAAAGACTGATGTCTCCTTTAACAGCTTGATAAGTATCTCAGGATATTCTGCAGGAATCAGTTCTGCTTCTACAAAGTACTGTATTCCCATTCAGCATGATATGGCTGAATATGTGTGTGCTACATGTGACAATGGTGAAGACGTATCTTTGCCCTGAGGGCTGAGCACTGTAACACTGCTCAAGCGATAGGCTGATAGAAGTGACGATTTAGAGAGATGATTTGCTTTGAAAGAAAGAAAGAAAGAAAGAAAGAAAGAAAGAAAGAAAGAAAGAAAGAAAGAAAGAAAGAGAAAAGGCACATTAGAGATGTATAAGAATTAAAACTGTGGCTCTCTGTTTATCTGGATTTTATAAGTTCCAAAGGCATTTCTATTCGTGGCATCAAAATCCCTTGTAAAAGTAAAGTAAATCATTCTTGTATGGACCATTTTTTTCATGTTTTTCTATTGAGACATCTTCCCAACTGAGTTTCTTATTGAATTGTATTTCTATAAGGGTATTGTAGGTTAGCAGCACATTTTTATGGTACACAAAAGATGTGCCTTCTGAATTTCCAATGCCTTGCATATTGTTCCCCATAGAAGAAACATCTCGGAAATGCTAAATAAATCAAAACAGAAACATTTGGCTCTTGACTTGCTGCTGGTGCTCTTTTTTTCCTCTTTCGGTTTACATTGGCTGGAATATCCATTACGATCCATCTTACCTATTTGATTAATTTGTAATAAATCCGGCCCTTTGGAAATCTCTTGCTGCATTGCTAGCTGGGTTACTCTTGTAGAGGGTTTATTTAATATGTGTCTCTGTGTACCTATATGAATGAAAATTTCATATGGTTTAGAAGCCTTTAAAACACACACACGCATATAGTGTTTGCTCTGAATTAAGTGCTCGTATTTGACGTAGCCTTGTAGTAAAAATCCATAAACGTATGGGCAGACAAAATTATTTAGAGGAGAGATTCTTTAGAAATTGATGTGACACATGAAATCATTTCAGAGGATGAAACATCATTACATTTTAGATGACCGGTAAATGTAATTATAAATACTGGATCAGAATCCTTAGTTCTTGTCTTAAAAAAGAAAAAAAAAGTCTTCTACTGATGGCCTGTGTTATTTGAAGTGCCATAGCCACCTTGCAGGGTTCACCTTCAATTTGATGCAGTCATGTAGTTGCATCCCTGTGGGTGAGAAATGTTCCTCTCCGAATAACTGTAGCAGCATAGCAGGAATAGTTTGATACAACCTTCTCTATATTATAGCAAGATAATAAAAACGCCTGTACTCTTAACTCTCACCGTGCACTGAGGAGGGCATAACAAATTCATCTTCTACTCTTGGAAATAAGATCAAGGTAGGAAATACTACCCCCATTTTCCAGACAAAAACAAAAACACATTTACAAATCTACATTAATTGTCTTTTATAGCAAAATTGAGAGAACATAGGACGTTAGCTATTTTGACTGTAAATATCCCATTCTACCCCTTGGCTTATATTCATCACCCCTGTGAAGGTTAAGGAAGCAAAAGAAAATGATTTTCCCACATGTGTGTTTTGTGTTTGCTGAAATAAACAATAAATGAAGTGTTTGCTCTGTGGGAGAAAGGAAAGAGAGGTTAATTGGCACGTGCTCCTTTCTTATTCTTTATCTGAATGTTTTATATCCATATGTGATGTGGAAATATAGAAGACTCATGTTTACTGATTATCTCTTCTGTCTTTCTTAACTTTGCCACCTTCTTAGAATGTCCATGAACCATGCAGCCATTCAGTTCTAGCCATATTCAGAACCATACCACATTCCTCAGCACTCGAGATGGTTAGACAAAGACCCTGCCCTCAGGATTACGTACAATCCAGTAGGGGAGATAAAACAAATGTAACAGTAAGTAAGTCAAGTCAGGCTGAAGAACTTATGGTGTAGATCCTATGTATCCTATGTTTTAGTGACCCAGAGGAGGGAAAAGATTCTTGTTCAAGCTCAGAAATGCTCCCTGAATGGATCTGGATGGACTGGTATGATGAAGATAGGTGATGAGAGTTGAAAGAGAAAACAGCAGGGCTCAGGGCATGGGGACTAAAAATCTTGGGGGTTATAGAAAATAATAAAAGAATTTGGGTCTGGTGTCATATTCCTGGAGGGATAGAGGAAATCTTAGAATTTACAAAATGACCCTAGCCACAGGGAGAATTAAATTCTTCTGGGGCGCCTGGGTGGCTCAGTCGGTTGAGCGTCCGACTTCAGCTCAGGCCACGATCTCGCAGTCCGTGAGTTCGAGCCCCGCGTCAGGCTCTGGGCTGATGGCTCAGAGCCTGGAGCCTGCTTCAGATTCTGTGTCTCCCTCTCTCTCTGCCCCTCCCCTGTTCATGCTCTGTCTCTCTCTGTCTCAAAAATAAATAAACGTTAAAAAATAATTAATTAATTAATTAAATTCTTGTCATACAGAAAGCACATCAGCACCTGCCTGTGATCCAAGATGGGCCTGCCTCTTGGGGCCAGGGCCACAACAGTCCTACACACTGGGACAAGACAAAGAGGACAGAAGGAAATGTGGAGAACCTGGAATGCCAGGCTAATGGATACTATTAAGTCCCCCCACCACAACAGATCCTACTACAACGCATACAATGGCCAAGAACAACTATAACTGTCTTTAATCAAATCCCTGCTCTGATTCAGATAGAATATTGGGAACTTGATTGATGTTATCTTCTCATATTTTGCTGTTGCTTAACTGTGAGGTTTCAGCTTAAATGTCACTTTCTCAGAAAGGCCTGATCTGACTGAGGAGGCACTACTCCCTCCAAGCCCCCCTTACACTCCACAGCTGCACCCTATTCCTTTCCTTCATAACACTTAACACAGGTGTTAATGCTCATGTTTTTGTGTGTATATGTGTTTATTGCATCCCCTCTTTCTAAACTATAAGCTCCATGAGGGCAGGAACAAGATCTGTTTTGTTTACCACCCAATTCCAGCACACACACATGCACATGTGCACACACACACACACACACACACACACGTATATATAGTAGGCACTCAAAAATTGGTTACATGTTAAGATTCATGACAACCTAATGAAGTAGGTACCATTATCTCCACTTTACAGAAAAAGGCAATGGCATACCAAGAATTACTTGCCCCAGTTAATCTGTAACAAAGAGAACCTAGACGTAGATTCAGACCCAGTCTGCATGACTCCAAAGCTCCTGGTTCTTCCTTGATGCATCATCATTTCACCTGTAACAGCAAGATGAAATCCATGTTAGTTTGATAGGGCTTCCTTCAAAAAGTACTACAAACTGGGTGGTTTAAATGACCAAAATTTATTGTCTCAGTTCTTGAGGGCTAGAAATCTGAGCTCAATGTTTTGTCAGGGTTTGGATCCTTCTGAGGAATATGAGGGAGAGTTTATTCCCGGCCCCTCTTAGCTTCTCGTGGTTTGCAGCAATCTTTAGCCTTCTTTTACTTGTTGATGGATCACCAGCTTCTCTGCCTTCATGTTCACATGGCACTCTTCTGGTGTGTGTGTCTGTGTCTAACCCCCCCCCCTTTTCTTTACAGGGACATTAGTCATATTGGATTATGGCCTAACCAATGACCTCATCTTAATTTGATCATGTACAACAACCCTATTTTCAAAAATCACATTTTGAGATAGTACTCCAACATATGGACTTGAGAGGTGTACAGTTCAACCCATGACAGTATCTGTATATGGGATGACTGACTCTCAAAAGAGTATAGTAATAGTTTTTGTACTAAATGTACTATTCTTAATGTAGGAAGAAAGTTCTGAAAAGAGGAGATCAATTTCCTAGTTTTGTCCCAACATTAAAGTCTGTGTCATTTAGTCCTCTTATTTATCTCTTTATTTATCTAAGTGTTTTATTTATTCTTGAGAAAGAGAGACAGAGCATGAGTGGGGGAGGAGCAGAGCAAGAGAGGGACACAGAATCCGAAACAGGCTCCAGGCTCTGAGCCATCAGCACAGAGCCTGATGCGGGGCCCAAACTCACAGACTGTGAGATCATGACCTGAGTTGAAGTCAGATGCCTAACCAACTGAGCCACCCAGGCACTCCCATTTAGTCCTCTTTTTTAAAAGACCATGAGAATCTCAAAGATTGTGGAATCAGGAGTTGAGAACATGGATATCTTAGAATTGTGCAACTTAGCATGGAAAGAGTTAAGCAAGGACAATATTTAGAATCATCATACCATATAATATTGCTAGGCTACATTTGGATGGGTCTTATTTTATTCTTATATCTTGAGAATTTTATTTTATGGAAAAAGTAGTGTTTAAAAAGTATTAAAAATTCTCAGTAATATATCTCTGCAACCAGAAGGTAAAAGTTTAGCGTGTTTCAATTTAGTTTCTATCTCCTGGGGTGTCAGAGCACAGTTCTAGGCGCTAGAGAGAAGGTACAGTTTCAGATTCATTTCTTTCTGCAAATTTTGTTACTTATGATGTGTCATTTCATTATCCCAAGAATTTACCCTATCATATTTCTGAATTTCTTAAGTCTAGGGACAGGCAACTGTCTATCTTCAGAGAAGAGAACTTTGAAACATCAAGTCATAGGACACATAAAGCTCATTAGTGGAGGGAGGTTTTCTCTAAAAAATTTTTAAATTTTTTTTTTTAACATTTATTCATCTTTGAGAGACAGAGAGCACAAGTGGGGAAGGGGCAGAGAGTGTGAGACACAGAATCCAAAGCAGGCTCCAAGCTCCGAGCTGTCAGCACAGAGCCCAACGTGGGCCTCGAACTCACGAACTGCGAAATCATGACCTGAGCCAAAGTCGGACGTTCAACTGACTGAGCCACCCAGGCGCCCCTTCTCTAAAAATTTTTAATTTAATTATTGAAGATTAACACATAAATAGTTTTTAAGGTAACATTGGAAGTAGGAGTAAGATTCAGGAGCCTAGAACCATCTCTTTTGTTTTGTTTTATTTTCAGCCGTCAGACCAAGATAACTAATAGAGGGGAAAATGAAGGATTAAAAAGAGGAAATGGGGAATTAAACGATGACAAAAAGAAACAAGAAGAGACAAAGATGAAATGGAGGGACAGGCAAGTTGGAAAAAAAAATAAAAGGAGAAACAGGAAGTTGAAATGAAAAAAGAGGAAAAAATCTGAAGATATTTAAAAAGATTAAAATAATTATCGATGAATAACCAACCTAGTTTAACATAATTTTTATAATTATGAATTATGAATACTGTGTTTCCCTACCAGTATTCCAAACTTAGAACTCAACTGGGATATCTGGAATGTATTTCCTCACTCCTGACTTTTCATGACCATTGGATGTAAATGATTTCCTTTCACTTATATTTAAACTGGATTTGAAGGTACAAATGGTCTTAGGAATTAGCAACAGATGAACTCGCAGTATGTAAAGTTATTTATATAGTTAAAAAGAAAACTCTATGAAATTTTCCTCTTTCCATCTTCCCATAAAATACTGTTTATGTTACACAGGCTTGCAACCCCCATTCCCCCACTTTTTTTTAAAGGAAAGCAACTTATTGGGCAGATTTTTCAATGTATTTGAAATAGAGGATGTCTATAACTACATAGAGTTGCCTTTGTAAGAGATATTTTAATATGGATAGTCAGCTCGTCCAGGCTGATCCTGTAAAATAATAAAGGAAACCATTGGTGAATTAAACAGCTTGTTAGTCATGGGGGATCAGTGAATAGGGTTCTCCTGGGGTTCAGTATATGGAGAGGTAGCAGTGAGATCAGGAGAAAAAAATCAAACTAGTGGTTAGTGAATATATATTAAGGCATCCTGCAAATGCAATGTAGGAAATAGCTTTATTGCAGAGGCTCAAGAATTTAGTACCTTCCACTTTAAGGATCCAGATCAGAGTCTTGGCAGAGCCAGGCAAAGTGTTCGGGAGTAAGAGAAGTAGCCCAGGCAGTATATCATTAAGGCCAGACTATGAAAGCCTCACTGAGTTTCCCAGCCCTCCAGTTCTCTTTGTGTTGATGAAGTTACTCATTTGACGCCAACTAATGCTCATTAATTTTTTGTTAGGAAAGCAAGGTCCTTCCAAACCTTCCATTCATCCAGTGAGTATGGAGCACCTGCTATGATACAGTAAAGACTGCAAAAATAGATCCCATAGTTGTCCTTAGGAAACTCATGCAGCCACATTACTTAAATACTGAGTCTCAGTTTAGCAATGCCTTTCTGGTTATATGCACAGATAAGGAGGAAGTTCCTTGACCACCTCAGGGCTTACAGCTGTTAGCATTCCCTCTTCCCTACTCATAACCGTGTCCTTCTTGATCCATTCCTCCCTCCCTGCTAGTAGCTGAACCAAATACTAGGGCATGAATCATTTTCATGGGTTGTATTCCAGGTACCCCCCCCCCCCACCAAGTGGGGAAGGTGTGGAATTTGACTCTCTTTCAAGCTATGTCCTATAACCTGCATCCACCTGTCTTGCGACATCAATCAGAGCAAGGGCCCACATCCAGACTTATTATCTTAGGAAGAAATTGCTGGCCAGCCCAACCACATAATTTGCATGTTGATGCCCCACCTCTAACAGGTCCCTATAACAAAATAAGTCATGATGCTCTCTCTTTTTCTCAGGAAAGTGGTCACTTTACCCAGACTTAAGATTTTCTCTGGAAAAAAATACCATTTCTTCCTGCACATGAGTTTATGTGCACACATACATATACACAGTAACTACAAGGTACCAAAAATTGAAAAGATTTGAATAAGTGTATTGAGATAATGATCATATCTCATGTGGAAATGAGGATTTTTGAATGAATAGAAAGGATAGATGCACAGAATTCTGCTTTCCCATTAATTTAATAACTGGCTTCTGAAAGATAGCTACAGAAAACCAAGGAGAACTTGGATTTGGAATATGGGGATTATATTTTTAGCTGGGTAAGTGTTTGAACAGTGCTGGGATTTAAGGCACTTTCAAATGCTAGATCCTGATCTACCTGCCAGAGAGAGGCAAAAAAATTGGGGGCTATGGCTCTTTCAGCAGAAACTACAAGGAATCCAGGAATTTTCATCTTGTCCTAAATAAAGGAAAGCTAACATCCTGGCCCAAAAATCTGCCACACCTTTTCATTAATAAACAGTGTCATTTTTTTTTTATCCTCAAGTTCTCTTCAATAATTTTTTGTCCCTTCAAGGGAATGTGAGACACTTCCTGCTATGCTGTAGGGATGAAAAGAAGAATAAGACACCACCCCTGCCTTAAGGATACTCACAGTCTAGTGGGAAATATAGAAACATTAATAAATAATCATGCAGAGGTTGATAAATGCAACAATAGGCTATGATCAAGTAGGGACTTGACGGAGAGGAGGGAGTAGACCTAATGCATCTGCAAATTCAGAGGATGCCGAGTGGACAAAACTTCTATTTCGTAGGATCTCTGAGAAATCTTCATGCTTCTGTCAACAAATATGCATCTGCCCCCAGCCTCTTCCCAATGGCTGCTGGATGAGGCTGTGAGAAAGTTGCATTTGCTCAGTGGACAAGCAAGGGAGATAGTAGGTTACAATGTCCGTGTGTCCTGTAATAATTTAACGAGCAACTGCCACAGATCCCATGTGGTGACTGATGTCACTGAAAAACTGGTCAGGATTTTAAACTTCTAATACAGCAGCAACAATAACTGATACTTATTGAGTACCATGTTCCTTACTGAATAGTGGTCACATGTCACATTACTTCTTACAACAGCCTTGTAAGGGTGCTCAATGAAGAGTGTGAGGATCAGAGCAGCGAAATCATTCTTCTTTCACTTTTTCCAAGGTCACATAGCTGATATGAGGCATCCTACATTCAAACACAGAGCTGTCTGACTTTAGATTTCTTATTCTGTCCACTGCTTCCTCACACCTCCGTCTAGACCAACACAGTTACACAAAGTAAAATATGAACACTTTAATACTGGGGTTAAATGTTCTCTTTAAGTGATGGAAGCCTTTGGAGGTCCTTAAATGGCCATGCTGCTCCTCACTATGGTGTCCTGATAATCATCTGCTGGTGTTAAGAAAATTAAAGTTTCTTCATGGTAGCTTAGTTTACTCAAGGTGTTTTGAGTGTCTTAACATTTTCCTAACTTCCTTTATCTTGGAAGGAAGAAAGCCCGCGATGCCTTCAGGGTGCTAAAACCCTATATTTATTGAGAACATGCCTCAGGGGTATTTTAGACTAAATAAACTCGTAATAGTGGATGTTTCCTGAGCAGAATCTAGGTTAAGAAGCTTTGCGGGCTAGTCTGTATAGACTGATGCTAACTTTTCTATTAAGTAAGGCAGACTGAAAGACTGTTTCAGAATTTGATGATGGATGAAGAAACAACGCAAAGGTGACACTGTCCTACATTTGTAGTGGTGACATTATCGCTTCCTTTTCCTTTGTGATGTTAAGTAATGGGCATCTGAAAGAGGGAAAAGATTTGTTTTTCTGTGTGTGTGTGTGTGTGTGTGTGTGTGTGTGTGTGTGTGTGTGTGTTTTCTCTAAGTATGTGTTGGCTGTGGGTGAAATCCAAAGAAAGCTGTAATCAAAACTGAATTTTAAGCTAAGACAAGTGACCATAGTGAACACCCCCAGAAGACTGGTCTAGAACAGAAAACAATGGCAAAGTGAGCTCTATGAAGTTGCAGCTCCTGGACAAGGAACAGAGAACACAACACAACCATTACATTGGGGCATAAAGTACTATTCCATTGTCTTAGGAATCACCAAGTGGCAGCATGTTCTCTTAACATATTTTACTAATATGAAAGTTGCAACTGAAAGTTCAAAAACTATGTGTTGAAGAACAGATTACAGGGATGCGCCAGGCATCTGTCCCATTCGGTGAACAGGCCTTGGAACAGATGTCTCGAATTTCTTCAAATCCAGAACATGCTGTCCAATTTTTTTGGTGGTAAACATACTTCTTTTCCTTTTTGTCACCGCTCACCAAAGTATTATATTTAATGCATAAAATATGTAAATTCTTAAAGCATCATTTTGCTCTTTAGTGAGTTTAGATATTACAAAACGGTTTAATTATAAAAACAGACAGACCTAGTCCTGGGACCTGTGCAGCTAGAAATAAATGTGCAATCAAAACTGCAATTACCTGCAGAATTTAGTGTAAACAGATCAGCAATCACATAACAAACACAGGCTAGTTTGCATTCTGATATGAATACAGTTAGATCCAAAGCAATTTTCCTTTATTTATCTTAGCTGCTCAGCATAAATAAAGCAAGGGCATTGAAGCAATTAGCATAATTAGAGTATCGTGGTCAGGCCCTGTGTGATTTCAAGAGACGTTTCACTTTAGAATTCTTTTTCCCATACAAGAGTTTCCCTGAGCCACTAAAATATCGCTTTGGGCATTTTTGTATTTCAAATTTGCAAGTTGTCAGTTTGAAAAACCCTTGACACATGGATGTGAAAGCATCTCACAGACAGCCACAGAAGGTATACCCTCAGCTTTTCATTACTAAGAAGCTGGGGAATTTCCTTTTTCAGCTCTTTCTCCTACTTGACGTTTAACCCTAGAAATGTCAGTCTTAATTATTTCCATTGCCTTCAAATTGGGTCCAAGGGTTAAAGACAACTTGTTCCAAAAAAATAGGGAATGGGAGTAGGAGGGAAGGAGAGGTTATACCATAGTAGTAACTGAGCTGTTGCTACAAGAGCAAAGGCTCGGGCAGCCAGCTAGCTACTGGTGATCTGCTGTTCAGTAGCTCCAAAGAATAAGGCAGTGATCAGGGTGGGGGGAGGGGCTGCACGTGGTTTACTAGCAGGATGCTTGGGAAGCATGGGAAATGTTCTCGGCATGGAAAACTGGTGATACTAATAACTAAGAGATGATAAAATTGGTTCTGTAAAAACACAAACAGAAGAAAAGCATTCTCTTTCGTTTCTGTTTTTTATTATTCTTTCGTGCATGTGAAGGCACTTAAGAAAGACTGCCTTTTAGTTGGAAGAAAGAAGGTGCTGGCCCTGGGCCATTCTGTATGTGGTGGAACTCATTCAGTCCCATCAAAGTCATAGATAGGTTATGCTTTCATTCTTTCTACAAAATTATTTTTAAAGTTAACATAGAGTA
Organism: Lynx canadensis; assembly: GCF_007474595.2. Classification (NCBI taxonomy): domain Eukaryota; kingdom Metazoa; phylum Chordata; class Mammalia; order Carnivora; family Felidae; genus Lynx; species Lynx canadensis. The sequence continues at coordinate 82,966,097 of NC_044308.2, forward strand.
AGATTGAACCCTCTTGTGTGTGTTTATATGAAATTTAACACATGCTGAAATTCACATAACCACCACCACAATCTGGATACAGAAAAGTACCATCACCCCCCAAAATTCCTTCATGCCATCCCTTTGTACCCCACTGTCCTCTTACTCGAAACCCTGGCAACCACTGATTTGTTCGCTTTCACTATATTTCTGTCTTTATGAGTAGGTCATTTAAATGGAATCATACAGCCTGTAACCCTTTGAGACTGGCTTCTTTCACTCACCAAAATGCACTTAATACTCATAGCAGCAATTCATATCAGCAATTCATTGCTTTCTATTGCTAAGTAGTACTCCATTGTAAAGCTGTACTATAGTTTTGTTTACCCATTCACCCATTGAAGGGCATTTGCATCCATTGCATTTTTGGCAATGGTGAACAAATTTGCCGTAAACATGCACAGAGTTTTGTTTGAACGTAAGTTTTCATTTCTCTAGGGTAAATATTTAGGAGTAGAATTTCAGAGTCGTAAGGTAAGTGTGAATTTAACTTTCTAAGAAACTGTCAAGTGGCTATGCCATTTTGCATTTCTGTCAACAGTGTTGCTCTGCCTCTATCAGCACTTGGGATTGTCAGGATTCATTGTATATTAGCCTCTTCTAATGGTTATGTAGTGGTGTCTCTTCATGGTTTCCATTCGCATTTTGCTAATGGCTGCTGATCTTTTGCTGTGTTTATTTGCCATGTGTATGTCCTCTCGAGTGAAGTTTTGGCTTCTCTGGTGTCTTGCCTATTTTAATGGGGTTGTTTGTTTGTGTTCTCAGTCTTCATTTATCTTTGCAAATGTTAGGAAATCTCAGCTATGTATCCAGTTTTCAATGATGTTTGTTAATGCAAAACCATTCAAAGACTTGACTTTGGCCCATACAAATCTTGAGTAAAATTCAGCTCAGTAAAACCAAAATTCCAGGATTAAAGGACTAATAAAAAAAGAAAATTGCTGTAGAATAAGCCCACTCCATTACTGAGCTTCTGATATTTTGATCTTTTTCAACGTTGACTTCTTCTTTAAAGAAAACCTGTGACCCAGTCTTAATTTCTTCTTTCTTTGGCCTCTTTCTATCCTGTAGCCCAACGGTAGCCAACTTTTACTCTGAACTGCAAGTTGAACATTCTTTGCATCCTGGGAAAGTATACAGCTCTTAATCAGTTTCTCTCATAGCTGCTGGGATACTAGTTTAGGGAACTAGTTTAGCTCCTGGTGGACAAGAGATGGAGTGTATTCTTCCATTGCAGCTGATGTGCTGGGCAATTTGCCTGTGCCACTTCACAAAATCCTGTGAGGATAGGTGTTAGCTCTGCTCTACAAATAAAAAAAAAATCCAAATTCAGAGAAAATAAAGGACTTGCCCAAGTTCATAAGGTTCATAAGCACCCGAACCCAGGATTCAAATTCAGGCCTCTTGGACTCTGGAAAATTTCTTTCTGTGTTATTGCTTAGTAAGCAGAAGTCTAAGATAAGTAATTATCTTAGAAGTAATTACATATGAGCCTTTAGTCCGTGCTGTGAACAGCTCTGATAATAATATATAAAAGTAGGTATTGTTCCCTACTTCCCCTTTGAAAAATTATTTTGCTGTAATGTAGCAAACCCTTCCTTCCTAAAAACAGGATGGTAAACTAAGATCTGATCATTCTGCCTCAGGAAAAGAAGAAATGAGCTTCCCCAGTCTAAGTTGACTCCCAAATTTTGTTGGTTCATAGTCCTATAAAACCATGCTTACACTTTAAAATAGACTTTAAAAATGATTCTGAATTATCTAAAAAATTCAGTAGTTTTCAATGCAGAACCTCAGAAATTAAACCAAACAGCATTCCTTATTTCTTTACTTCCATAATTAAAGAACTAAGCATGATAAACATGCTAGAAAAACTAGAGGAAAACATTTTCATTTTCTCATACTGGAGAAGGCCTTCCTAACGAAAGAAACCCAGGAGTCACACAAGACTGACAGAGGTGATTACTTAAAATCTAAGTTGTGTACAATGAAAAATAGCATTAAAAAAGTTAAAAGACAAATTGTAGGCTGATAGAAAATACTTGTAACACATAAAACAAAGAATCAGTATTCAGACTATATAAAGCGATCCAACAGTTCATGGAGATCAACATCCCATTAGAACATAGTCAAAGGATAGTAATGAGAACGTCACCAAATAAATATAGATGATTAATTGATGGCGGAAAATTACTGAAAGTTCTTGCCTCTCAGACTGACCAATATTGAGATGACTGATAATATCAAATATTGGTGAGAATGTGAGGAAAGTAACTCTCATTCACTCTTGATGACACTGCATGGTTCTATCACCTTCTTGTAAACCGTTTGGTGGCGGGGAGGGGAAGACAATTTGGCAACATCTAATAGGATTGGTCAAGTACTTACATTTTAAAGAATTGTACAGTACAGAAAATTTAAAGGGAATCCATTGGTGTATCACTTATAATTGCCCCAAATTTAGAAACCACCTTCAAATGGCAAAATGATTAAATACATTGTGGTATCTATACTACTTTTAAAAAATGTAATAAAGCTGTGTGCTAACCTGAAAAGATATTCAAGGTGGATTGTTGTACTCAAAAGCAAGTTACAGAGTTGACGTGTGTGTATATTTATACATATATATATGAATATATGTATATATACATATATATATATATATATATACAGACACACACACATATATGTAACATGTATATATGTGTATATAAATCTAAAATCCTACCATCTCAGTAAGATTAAAGTTTAATGGGAATGCAAAAATACTGATTCACATTTTGCTTTGATCTTCAGTAGGAGTACATGCAGAATATTTTTAATTGTTTTATTTACTTATTTTGAGAGAGAGCGTGCATACATGTGCAGGGGCGGGGCAGAGAGAGAGAGAGGGAGAGGAAGAGTCCCAAGCAGGCTCCACGCTGTTAGCATAGAGCCAGGTTTAGGGCTTGATCTCATGAATCACAAGATCATGATGTGAGCCAAACTCAAGAGTTGGATGCTTAACCATCTGAGCCACCCAGGCACCCCCAGAATTTTTTTAAACCAATACTTAGCAATGAATTAAAGAGACTCTTTCTTCTTAAATAAATTTTGAGTGGTATTCTGCCTCTATATAACAATGTGTACTATTCCTTTAAACAGTAAATGTTACCAGATCTTTTTTGGCATTTTATTTAGTCAGCTAGATATAATAAGAACATTTTTAGTACATTTTATTCAGTGTCATAATCTGATATAAAATCTATAGGGCGAATTTATGGCCTACCCCTTAACTATTATTGGTCAATACAACCCAATTAATAATACTTTCAGATTTCTGCTGTGCAGTACTTACTGTTTACAGAGTAATAGAAAATATTCCTCGGGTGCCTGGGTGGCTCAGTCAGTTCAGTGTCCAACTCTTGGTTTCAACTCAGGTCATGATCTCACAGTTTGTGAGTTTGAGCCTCATGTCAGGCTCCACGCTGACAGTGTGAAGCCTTCTTGGTATTCTCTCTCTCTCCCTCTTTCTCTGCCCCTCCCCTGCTTGTGCCCTTTCTCTCTCTCAAAGTAAATAAATAAACTTTTTTTTTTTTTAAAGAAAATATTTAGGGGGGCACCTGGGTGGCTCAGTCGGTTAAGCGGCCGACTTCAGCTCAGGTCATGATTTCGCGATCCGTGAGTTTGAGCCCCACGTCGGGCTCTGTGCTGACAGCTCAGAGCCTGGAGCCTGTTCAGATTCTGTGTCTCCCTCTCTCTGACCCTCCCCCGTTCATGCTCTGTCTCTCTCTGTCTCAAAAGTAAATAAACGTTAAAAAAATTTTTTTTTAAAAAAAGAAAAGATTTAGGGTGCCTGGGTGGCTCAGTCAGTTGGGCGTCTGAGTTCAGCTCAGGTCATGATCTCACAGTTTGTGAGTTCGAGCCCCGCATCGGGCTCTGTGCTGACAGCTCAGAGCCTGGAGTCTGCTTCGCATTCTGTGTCTCCCTCTCTCTCTGCTCTTCCCCCACTCATGCTCTGTCTCTCTCTCTCTTCTTCAAAAATAATTAAAATATTTTTTTAAAATTTAAAGAAAAGATTTATTATATCAGGTACTTTTTCTGTATATGAACCATGGCCTGCTGGAAACATCAGCCAAAGTGATCACTAAAAAAACTGTTAACACTAAGCCCAGAATGGGCCTGATTTGTATACTGTCTTGGAACCCATCCTGAAAATGATAAACAATATATTTCTTCATATTGGAAGTCAGGCTTTTGCAACCAAATCCCTTCAATAATACAATCACTAGGAGCTGGGTATTGTAGAAACATGTGAAGAAGTCAGGAGTGTAACTGGAATAGTTTTGAGTGGACAAGTATTTCCAAGCCGTGGCTTACCATCACTTTTTAGGTAGCAAAGTCCACAATGGTAGATAATGAGAAAGTGTCTATTGCCCCTTGTTATATGTATAGTGGGAATCTACTGTAAGTTCCTTGTTTGTAAACCTCCATGTGGTGATTTAATCTCTTCTTTCCTAGGAACCTAGTTCATTTTTCTTTCTTCCTGAAAGCAACCAATAAAAGTTGTCTAGAGTTTCCACCATGAGTACATAGTGTGTGCTATGTGAAGACTTCATATGTGGCTGAATGTAAGCTCTCTAGCATACTCTAAGTAGAGACTCCTATGGGTGTCGCAGAGCAAAGGATCCTGCCAAAAGGCAGTAGCCACCTTAGCTTCAGAAATGTCCTCTTTACAGAACAGGTACTGTGAGTTTTTCAGAGCCCCAGGACAGAATGCTTATAAGATGAATATATTAGCAAGGAATAGTAGCAATATAACTGGGTATTATTCTCAGAGGATTCAAAAATTAAAATAAAAAAAAAAAAACTAAACTAAAACATGGGCACCTGGGTGGCTCAGTCAGTTGAGGGTCAGACTTCACTCAGGTTATGATCTCACGGTTCATGAGTTTGAGCCCCACATTGAGCTTTGTGCTGTCAACTCAGAACCCGCTTCAGATCCTCTGTCCCCCTATCTTTGTCCTTCCCCCACTCACGCTCTCTCTCTCTCTCTCTCAACAATAAATAAAAAACATTTTAAAAAATTAAAAAAAACTAAACAGAGCAAAACATTCTTCCCATATGCTCTGTCCTTATGGAGGGATGCCATTAAGCCTTTTTGATATTAACAGGCAAAGCCAAGTATAGTATTTACTCGAATTTTAAAAGGGGGGAGTATGAGAGTGTGTATATATATATGTGTGTGTGTGTGTGTGTGTGTGTGTGTGTATATATAGTTTATGAAAATTAGCACTTACATACTAAAAGAAATCTGGATGGAGACCGCAGTTTTGAAATTTTGAAATCTCTCTCTTCACTAGCATTCTAATGCAGCATCATTAGGAATATGCCTTTATAGATGGGCTCAAAATTTATTTGACTAAAGACTAGTATAAAATTTGGTTTTCAGAAGCAGTAAAAAGGACATTTGAGTGTGGTTTCTGTTGTAGGCAGAGAGCAAATGCAAGTCTTGCAAACCTTTTGGTTGAATAACTTCTATAATAATCTATACAGTAGAATAATACGGAGCATGTCTTTTACAACTATACATGTAGAGACTGTAAGTTTCATGGAAAAATAGGCTACATCCATCTTGTTCAGCACTGTCTTCAGTATCTAGTGCCAAGGTCAGTTAAGGCACTAAAGCAACAGTTGCTTAGTAAATACTTAATGAATTGATCAGTTAATTAACATCACCACCAGAACATTAATGGAATTTATTTCTGGATTAGGGGTGCTTTGTATTTCCCTATTTTTGTTCATTTGCATGTTCTAAATTTTCTAAAATGAGGATGAATTACTCTTCAAAAACGAATACGTTTTGCCATAATTGAAAGGTTCGTGGAATCCCCTTAAATTTTTATACTTGTTATATGAATAAGTATGCTGTCCTTCAGTTACAAAAAATCTGCTTGTTTAGGACATAGAGTTGGGGATTATTTTTCTATCATTGTTGATAGTTTTGTACAGATCCACCCATACTCCCCTGTGCTGTCCCCCCATGACTAAGAGTTTACATTCACAGTCTGCATGTCAGGCTTAGGAACCCTTCTTTGACCACAGAACGGTGTAATCTCTTACCTGGGGCCTCAGGTTCCTGACTTTGGGCTCATGACATTGAGGCAGCTGAGCTAACCCCAACTGGGGCAAGTAAGAGATTGTCGTTAGACCTGAGGTGAGCAGGGCTGAGTGTTTACTTTCAGCCGCCTGCTTTTGTTCCATGGCAGTACTGGAGCCTTAAGATACATGGAGAGAGATTTGGGGCATAACTATGTAAAGTGGTGGTAATGACACATCCCTGTTGAGGTTATTATAATCTTCAATTCCTATTTAAAAATCCTTAGTGATAGGCTCAACACAACTGCAATTATTATTAAAAACTTTTGTTTAAAATGTTATTTAGAATATCTTTGTTTTCTACATGGACTACGATAATCACAAACAGTATAGGAGTAGAGTCATAATTTATAACTGTATATAGTGTAGATTGTATTTTTTCCCAATGAAATGCAGAGATGCAGAAAAATTGCCATGATTTGTGTTATAACACTGGAGTCAGAACTAATACTGAGGAGTGTTTTCTCAACTTGATGCATGGGCTTTAACTATGCAGCTCCCATCAGCACTAATGGGAGATTCAAGGCTAAATGCCAAGGGTAAAACTGAGACTATAATGCAAGCTTTGGATGTGGTGTAATTGGACACTGATTTTCATTGTGATTTTATGTGCTATTTTTTTGCTTTTGGGGTTCCCGTTATTATACTTTTAAAATTTGATTTTTCAGATATGGTAAAAGGTAACATTTAATAATACATAAAATATGTACCCAATTTTTTTGTATCTTTGCCAGTGAAATGATGTAGTGGATTAGAAATCCAACTGAAAGATAGAGCCAAAGGTTTGGCTAAGATATTGGGTATGTGTTGCTTACATAATGTCTAGAAAATTCAGCAGCTACCTGTCTATTTGAAAAAGAGATTGGTGTACGTTTTCCTAACTGTCTATCCAATTACCAGTCTATTTTTCCTGAACTATTTTCATACATCAGTGGTATTACTATATTATGAAAACCAATGAAAACCCTTGAACTATTTTACATGGTCATAATGAGCATGAGTTGGAAATTAATATATATAACAGGAATAGTGAGTAAATATGATGGTACGTATCTTCCCTCTCCCATAGACAGTGTTTCTATACCCCCAGAAGGAAAATTTAATCTTCTGTGGCTAAAATAAATGAAATATATTTCTCCTGCTTGCTTAAGATCAGTAAATGAGTAGATTTTGTCTACTTTAATATTTAGGTGTTCTTTGTTTAATCATTTCTGTATTTAACTGATGGCAGCTGCCCTAACTTAGGGTACACTAGAATGTGCCAACCAATTCACTTTTGAGGACACAAATTAAACACATCAGTGTTTCACTTTGGCATGTTCAAACAAAAAGCTCTTAGGGTGTATTATTAATAGTAGAGTGGTAAATATAGGTTTCAACGCAAGCATAAACTTTTAATTGGCCAGTTGTTTGAGAACATGGCTAGTTCATACAGCAGTGGCCATTAATTGGAATTGCAGTCTCCTTATATTGAAACCTCTCTGAATATAAAACCTGTATGCCTCTAAGACCATCAACCTTAAGTCTCACATTGCGAGAGCCATCATAGGTGTTAATGATGTTCAATAAGCTGAGAGAGAGAGGCATAAAGGAGCACCCAACCATGATCATATATATTGGACACTGCATGTCTCAGTCAGATGGAGTAAATAATTCACTAATTCCTCGACTGTATACCCAATCCCCAGAACTCCACTGTGAAGCCACGGCTGCCCAGAGAGTAGGCACTCAATTGAGAGTAGACAGGAAGAGTGTTGAGCTCATAAGTGAACCAAGACACCTGTGCCTGGGGGAACACTCTTTTGAGAGGTGCCACAAAAGAAGAGAGAAAATAAGGGGCACAGGGTGTATGGGGTACAGAGCACTGCTTACCTTGAGGGTCCAAGTTAGCAGCTAGAGTCTTGAGCTGGTCTGTCAGCCTCAGCCAAATGGTTAGCATAACTTTCAACTATTAACAAACCTTTAAGCTTCTATGACCTAATTTCAGGTTGGGGTGTCATGGGCTATAAACCTGTGTAGACCAATTTTCATTTGAACACCAGGAAATGAGTGGATGAGTCTCCTATATACTTGTGGACAATCAACAAAGAAATTCCTTTGTATTTATGTAATGTCATGGGTGCCAATTGGTTGTCCTCATCACATTCAGTTTTTCCTTAGGGACCCTAGTGTTAGGCCCAAACAAGGCTTGTAGCCCCAAGGTCTAAAGGGCCTGCTAATTAAGGACTGCGCAGTGCGCATGCATACACACACACACACACACACACACACACACACATCAGAAAACAAATCACGTAAAACTGAAAGGACCTTGAGTATCTCCATTTGCTCAGAGGTATATGACTAGTCAGGACACCTTCTCCCTGCTCTGTTGTGCTGTTAGCCCAGGAGGGCCCAAACCAAAACATAATAAAGCTCCAACATCCCTGCATTCAGCATTTTACAAATCTCTTTGGAACAGAAGAGTAAATAATTTCTTAAACAGTTTGGCTCTTACAGTAGTCAGTCTTGGACAGCTGTCAACAGGAAACCCCAAGTCATCGCGTATTAAACTCTGCTATCACAGAGGGACCTGTCACCTAAACCTTGACATAGGACCTATGAGAATTATTTTTATTTTTATTATTAGAAAGCACTGACAAGTATTTGGAAAAGCTGGGGAAACCTAGGAGAATGCATTCTCATTTCTCCTAAACATTGTGTTTATTCACTTATTGAAAGCTCATTTAAAATAAGACAGATTTTCCTCTCTTAGTAACTTGAGAAACATCAGTGGCAAAAATCACTGCCTGTAATGCAGTCTTTGGACAATTTAGCACTACTATTCATAATAATTGTAAGAAATTATATTTTTTCTTGAAAAATTCATTGAGCCTTACCATCCCAGCATTCTGCAATTTATATATCTGTCATCAATTCACATAAGATGATAGAATTTCTATGACAAAGCATTTGTGATTTTATCTTTTTTTTTTATGTGGTCTTGAGTGGTATACTATTTTCCTTATGCAGGCAACCTCTCCAGCATCATCTAGCTGACTCTTATTCTTTGTGAATCCTGCAGACGGAGGGGGTGTCAGTGAAGCACATTTATTTTAAGGGGTAGAAGTGGGTAGGGAAAGAGATTGTGTAGGGGAAGGAACCTATCCCCCATCCCCTGTCCCTAAGCCATCCCGGCTTCCTCGTGCAGATGCCCAGCACGTTCTGTGCATTGGCTGACCCAGCTGGAGACAGTGGTCCCAGCCCTGCTGTCCTGTCCAATCTACTTTTCACTGAAGGAAGAATATGTCTGGAGCCACAACTGAGGAAGTGGTCGGCAGGGGTTGAGGGCAGGATTTTTTCGATCACCACTGAAATTGGAGAGATATGAACCTGAACTCTTAAGAGGGAGGTGATCTGGTCTCCAGGAAGGCAATTAACCAGACAAGGAGTGTGGGAATTAGGGATCAAAACTGTGCGGCGAACAGGTTGAGTGGTCTTAGACAAGTTACATTTAATCTCAGAGCCTCATTTGCCTTATTTCAAGCAGGGGCAGTGTTAGAATTAATTAATTTTGCAGGGTGCTTTGAGATCCACCGATGTGAGACTAGGGCAATGCAGAAGGAGGTTTTGTGTTGCTCTTATTCTTGTTCCTAGAAATACGGAAGCTTCCTCTTATTTTACCAGCCCCCTTGACTCCCCACACCTGAACAATAAGAAAATGAAAGTAACCTGTCGGCTGTATCAATCAAGTATTCACGTGCAATTCATTCAAACCTTGCCTCAGCCATGTCTCTGAGCACAGACACTGTGTGATTCTGTTAACATTTTCTGTGGGACTGAGTTTTCAATGATTATATTCTAACCTTGCTGTTATTTCTGAATTTTATGCAAGGCTGATGATTTCACCAATTTGGGGTTGGTCTTTCATTATGGGTTTTTTAGGATATTCTTCATGCCTTGTCGTAATACTTCTCAGGGAAGCCCCCTGAAACTTTGCAGAGTCCCCAGAATTTGACCTTAGGACTGAAAAGATTTGATGTTTCTGAGGCTGACCACCAGTGCAGCCTCTCTCTTTCCAGACCCCTTTCAATTTCTCTCCTTCTTTTTGGCACAACACAAATTTCCAAGTTGTGTATGTTTGCTTGTAAATACACCACTCAGCTGTGTTCCCATCCTTTGTGTCAACAGGAAAATCCCCTTGTTCTATGTTTAGCTTGAATAATTACCAAACTGTTTGTAATTAGAATGTGAGAATGTGACCTCACAGCAATTTTTTCATTTCCTTTCTGTGTATTTAATACATTTCAGAAACCGAAAATACCAAATCTGTCCCCCCTTTTTTTGATGCTTATCAGTAATGGAAACATTGCAAAACAATCAGCCCAATACCTATGCTTTGTTCATTTATTGCCTTCTCTGAAGATAAATTGACTGTACTCAACGCTCTTCAGCATTTTTCTTCACCTAGATATTATTGCCTTGTGCAGCCACCCCAAGGTGACTGTTATCACTTAATTAAATCCTTGCACGCTGGGAAGAAAAAACAACATTGTTCCTCCATAACCCCAAGGAGCCTATTTTTAAGCCACTAAGCCTTTTCCCTGTTTTATTAACTTATTCCTGGCTACAACAAGACATACTTTTGTTGATGAGCAAAAGGTTGTATTAGCTTTTTATTTTCTGGGTAAACTTATCTATTCTCTGGGAAGAAGGAAGGCAAAAAAGAATGGACATTACAAGGGAAGGGAAAAAATGGGGTCTCTTCAAGCTCCCTGATTCTAGTAAAGGTCTCTGTAAACACCATGCTGGAAACTAGAAGCAGGGGATTCAGGAAAGGGAATGAGAAAATAAAATGTAAACATCAAATGGGAACAAGATTCTAAAAGTAAAATGACGTGTCTGTCTATTGGGGGAAGCATGTGGGGTAGAGGACGCCACTTTCAAGCTAAGGAAACTAGGCATAGATGTTGTATGTTTGTTTGTTTGTTTTTTGAAGAAGGAATGATCTATTGGCACTTCTTTTTGTTGCTGTCTAGAGTAGAATCTTTTTATTAACCTTTTGTCTAATGTGTTTGTTTATTTTTTTTTTCCACACTTAGGTTTCCTTCTTTACCTTATGTTACTAGCCATCCTTTATCGGTCAGTTCTATCCCCAGTTATGTTTCAAGGCATCAAAGAAATACCATTAGGGCATATTTAGGGGTGTGTGTGTGTGTGTGTGTGTGTTGCATGTGGATACATGTGTGCACATATGTGTACGTGTGTGCACATGTGCTAGGAACCTGTAACTGGCAGATCTGACTGCGGCACTTAATATCCAAAAATTCACTTGCTGCAAAGGGACTTATTTGTTCACACGTGGTAAATTATGTACCTTTTAGTTTGTTTCTAGTCCATTATTACATCATGGGCCCAAAAATGGGTTGTCACTTCTAAGATTTGGACCCAAGCAAGCATATGTGTTTATTCATGATGGTAAATCATTTTACCACATGCTGTGCTCACCAACAGAGTAAATGCTGTTTAAAGCTGCAATATTGGCAAGAGTAGTTGATGCTGTGACAGGCTAGGGCTGGATAGAGACCCGGTTCTTAAATAGATAATTAAGATATCTGAACTGTCACCAATCACTGCCCACAGGTTACACATTTCTCAGCTTCATACATGGAACACACGATTGTGCACGCTGCCTCACTCCCTCTTCCAGTGCCAGATACATTCACTGGCTCAGTGTGCCTGTCTCTCAAATGGGAAAAGCAGAAACATCTCTAGGATCATGGGAGAACGAGCCCAATAGTGCCTGTGAAGATCCCTTTAATGAAAGGGCCACGTGTACAAATGCCAGGAATTTTTTCTTGCTTGGTGCCTAAGACCTTCCACTGCCTACTTGGAATGACTGAGAATCTTCATGAGCTGTTTCTGGGATTCCGGTCAGATCTGCAATAGTTTCCATCCTGCCAGCCAAATGGATGCCTGTGGGGATGTGTATATCTTCCCACTCACTGGAGTGCACTGGTTTCCTTTTTTTCCTCTACAGGTTAATTTCTTTTCCTTTATAATAGCATTATAAATATCTTACTGAGGCAGGTTAGAGCCCTTCAAAGACGGTGCCCTTTGTAGCAGCCACCCATTTGACTTTGACCTTGAACAGTGTTCTTAGTGTCCTCATGTAGTTAGTATGGACGCATATACGTATTTGGCTTCAAATTGCAGTTTTGTTGGTGAGAAACTTGCTGGCTTTCTCTGAACAACCTTAGAACATGACATAGAATCCCAGCGTGAGTATCATTTACTGTTTGCCCTCCTCCCTCCACCCCCTCGCTCCCTCCCTCTCCTTTCTCTCCAAGTTAGCCAGAGTCATTCCTAAGCCATCCTTCTCAAAGGTGTATATCTGGCCTTGCAGAATGTCAGAACAGGAGGCAACCCGGCTGTCCTCAGTCACTCATTTTTGTTCTTAATAATCTTTACTGTTGCGAAACCCTTCCTTTTGCACCCAGATTCTGCTCACTGCCTTTGCCCTTCATGAAACAGAAAGACTGGTTGCCAGCCTCTGTGGAGGAACCTGGCGTGTACTCAGTCACCTCTGGGTCTCCTCTGGGCTGAATAATCCAGTCCATTTAACCATTCTGTAAAAGCCTTATGTTTCAATTATCTATTTTTTCAGCTCCCTTTTGAACCCTCTCCAAATTCTTCTTTTTTGTAAAGCAGTGAACCCCAAAACTGAATTTGAGACCTGAACAGTGCTTAGCAAAAAGGAATATAAGCTTAGAATTCTAAGCTTCATTGTTGATGGTTCCCCTTTGCAGACATTTAACTTAAAAATATTGAGTCATGGTGGGGCGCCTGGGTGGCTCAGGGTTAAGCGGCTGACTTCGACTCAAGTCATGATCTTGCAGTCCATGAGTTGGAGCCCCAAGTCAGGCTCTGTGCTGACAGCTCAGAGACTGGAGCCTGCTTCTGTTTCTGTGTCTCTCTCTCTCCCTCTGCCCCTCCCCCATTTGCGCTCTTTCTCTGCCTTTCAAAAATGAATAAATGTTTAAAAAAAATTTTTTAAATATTGAGTTGTGGGGCTTCTGGGCGGCTCAGTCTGTTAAGTGTCTGGCTTCGGCTCAGGTCATGATCTCGTAGTTTATGAGTTCGAGCCCTGCATCAGGCTCTGTGCTGACAGCTCGGGCCTTGGAGCCTGCTTTAGACTCTGTGTCTCCCTCTCTCTCTGCCCCTCCCCACTCATGTTCTGTCTCTCTCTCAAAAATAAATAAAACATTAAAAAATACATATATTGAGTTGATCAGTCACCCTATTTAAAAGAAGAACTGGGTGGTATGTGCACACACATACAGGCAAATACACACACACACACACACACACACACACACACAATGGGAGGGAGGTGCTGGCCTTTTGCAGAGCCCAGGAGATCAGGAGACACTCCTTAAGACACCATGATCTCCATGATCTCTACTTGTTGAGCATGAGGCAGCCTGCAGCCTTGAAGTCTCTTATGTGACTCAGAGTATGGGTGTTATTTGAAGGTAAGCAGAACTAGACTCAGACAAAGTTGTCAAGTGGATGAAAGGCTTCGGCATCAGGCATTTTCTATTTTCTTTCCTTATCACCCTCAGACATGGCCTCCCAGTCCCCACATGGGTGAACAAGCAGGCCAGGGCTGGGCGCTCAGAGGAAGTAGCTAGTGAGCTAATGCGTGTGGTAGACAAAGGTGGAACCTCAGTAAAAGCTGGTTCCTTCCTCCTTCCATCTCTTCCTGTACTCTTATTCCCTCGGTTCTCATCTGGAGAAAGCTTAAAGACCATCTTCTCACTAGCCCATACCCACTTTCATCTACTTCCCATTATCCTTGAAAAGGAGGCAGTAGAAACAATATAGAATTAGTATGAAACCATCACAATATTATTATGTGTAATCGAAATTTTCTAATAAAAATACTGCATTATTCTTATCTCTACTGCTCAATATCTAGAACATTGCCCTTTCTCACTTCACATTCTACTAGATCTTTATACCAGTGATAGGTTAGTCTGAATGAGTATTCAAACACACCTGATTTTTCTGGGACTATTAGATGCCTGTTGCCAAGATCTTTTGAGCAGAGAAGAATTGCTTTTCTCTATATTTGCCTCAGTATTTTTAATTGAGTGTATGTTACTGAGGTGAGGTTGAAAAGGGGAAAAGTTGCCTAGGAGTCAACCTAAGTGAAACAATGCACCCGTGGAATGCGGTTCACCTAGTAGATTATAATCGACCAAGGTATAGCTTAGACCATACCTAGCAGAAGGTCCTGTCCTGCCTCAATCTCTCATTTGGCTGACATCACAATCAGAGAGGACAACAACCATCTTCTTATCCCACGTCTGCTTTGGACATCACCTTGAGCACACTACCTGTCTACCCTCTATCCCAGGGAACTCTGTATAGGGGAACAAAGGGTAGCGATTTGATGCCAAAAAAGTGAAGAGTCTCTGCTGTGAAAAAAAATATGCTCCAAATCTTCAGAATCGATATACAGTGTAGCAGACTGCGTTTGAGTTCCTGTTTTACCACTTGTCATCTCAATTTTCCTCATCTCAAAAGGGGACAGCAATAGTATATCCATCAGAGTAAGGAAGTGAGGATTAAGCTGGGTTAGTCCATATGAAATCCTTCTCCTGGGGTCCAAAACAGAGGCCACCTCAATAAATTCTGTCACTGATACACATGGTATATAATAGTATTCACACACATCCTTGAATTATCCTCATTTTTAAGTGGCTATGCTTATGGAACTAAAATCATTTTTATGTCTTCATGGTTTTTTTCTTTCTCGTATTCTTCTTGACATTACTGTGTTGTGCAAGTGTCCCACCCTAGATTTCCGTCTCTTTCTGGTAACTTCTACAACTCCTCAAGGTCAATGAAGTCTTTTTTCTCCCTTACAAGTGCTCTGGCCCCAACTCATGTTTATTAAACATTTAAAGAGGAGTATATATGACCAGGATGGAATCTCATTTCAGCCAAGAGTCCTTTTCTTCCTTGTCTCCTTAAGTTCATATCTAACTTCATTTTAGTGCCCTTTGTGAATTACACCATTTCTTCCACATGTGCATTTCTTCTTATGATCAGGTAAAAACCACTCTTTAGCAGACATTCTTTCTAAGTCAGCATCTCAAGTCAAATAATAACCACTGTGGGTGCCATTTATCAAATATCTACCATATGCATTTATTCTAATCAACTCAACTCTACTGAGTAGAATAAAGAATGTACAGGGGGCGCCTTGGCGGCTCAGTCAGTTAAGCATCCCACTATGGCTCAAGTCATGATCTCATGTGTTTTGAGTTCAAGCCCTGCATCTGGCTCTGTGCTAACAGCTCAGGGCCTGGAGCCTGCTTCAGATTCTATGTCTCCCTTTCTCTCTGCCTCTCCTCCACTCATGCTCTGTCTCTCTCTTAAAAATAAACAAACATTAAAACATATATTAAATAATGTACAGACATTGTTCTTTACATGTACATATGAGAAAACAGTAAAATCGCACATTCAGAATTCCAGCTCAGGTCTGTTTGAGTCCAAAATGCATGTATTCTTTTTCATTGCCTCTTAAAGATTTTGAAGGACTCTCATTTCAAAGCTTGGCATAAAACTTGTCCACCTCTGGCCACATAGAGTCTTTAATTTCACTAAAGGAATTGAAGAGACAAGGCCATAATTGTCCCATCTCCTTGACCATTGTCCCAAATCTTAGAGTCTCTCTGAATCTGACCAGAGTCTTTCTAACAGAGTCATGTCTCGTGTTGAGCACAGAGTGTGGAATTTAGAGGGACCCCTCTATAGTGCCCGGTCTTTGAGCCATGAGCTGTGGCCTCTGGTATCGTCCTCCCTGAGCATTTCTCAAAAACTGTGGCAAGTGGTTCCCTGGTGAAAGCTGTAGAATGTGCTCCTTAGCAATGATCAAGCCACTCTGGTCTCAGGAGTAGTCCACCCATCTGCCTGATGCATCCTTATTCCTTCCTTAATCTTCTTCTCTGGGGGTTCCATAAGGCTCTCTACCTCTGGAAGTCTCTTCTCCCACACCCCTTAACAAGGCCAGGAATCTGTCCCTATAAAGCCCCCTTTCTGATGCCTCATCCAGGACTCGGATAATATCTAGATCCCCCTTTTTTTTTATGAGGCCCCTGGGAAAACCCTAGGGAGAGACGTGAAAGAATTAGTTCTCTTTAAACCACTCGCTATGTCGGCAATCCTGTTGTTCACTGACATATGTAGAGAAGTGGTGGAAAGAAAGGGTCCTAATGTTTCAGCCTGTGTCATCCAATACTCAGGTGCTTCTGCTTCGACCTCTCTCTGTACATCCGAGTGTTTAAGCCTAGATGTCCTCTCATGTAATTCATTCGCACTGTGTCAGATGACAAAAGGGGGCATTAGTAATATGGTTCCTTCAAAAAGTTGCTGGATAACCTGCTACACCCATCATTCTCTTTTCTGTGTCCCTGTGAGGCAAGAAGATTCAGCCTTGAAGAAGCAAGCATGCATGACTCATGGCAGAACCCCTAGATTTTACTGTACTGTAGTAAGCCTTTTGAGACAAGAATTTTTAATCCTGTTCAAAATGAAGGTTTTGTATTCCATCATGTTATTGGAAATTTTAATTGTAATCATGTAGTTCTGTGTGTTAAGGGAGCCCGATATAAGAATTGCTTTTTGGAAATATGTGAAGGAACAAGCTTCTTTCATTCATTGCCTATAAGGGTGTGTTGCCTCCTGAGATTATGGAAAAGAGCTGGGCTCCCTACATTGTAGAATACTGATAATGTCAGTCATTCACTGTTGCACTGTTTTGATCCCATTAGTTCAGGTGAAATTAAGGATGTTGATAAACTGTGGAGACCTGTGCCAACATATAGTCCATCAGACCTGCCTAGTAGGTCACATCTGTGTGCCATTAGGCCACATTTGTGTGCTTTTTAAGAAATGGCAAAATAATATTGGCTATACACTTTCATGAAATGTGTCTGTTATGGCACAAAAGAACCAGGAAAGGGATAAAAATCTGTTGGGAGAGGAGCAGTAAATGTCTTAAGCAAGTGTGATTACCTTTAATAAGAATAGAAGGAACACACAGAAAATGATAACAGCTTAAGGTTGTGTTTGTAAAACCCTTAATATATTTTTTATTTGCTTTGGGATAAAAGTCTTCCATTAGGGCACAGAGGCCAATTTGAGTCTTTAGGGGCTCAATCCTTTAGGGGAACTCCCTCTCCTGCCTGCAAAGCATTTAAGTAGAAATTAAAGTAGGTCATCCTATTACTAAGGAGAAGCCCCCAAGCAAGACAATAAAACAAATCTTACTTGTTGGAAAAGGTCAAGACTAGAATGAACAAATCTCATTGGAGGCAAAAAGAATCTACCCCCAATATTCAACCACACAAAATTTACACTAGCCTACACAAATATGAAGCCATTCTTCGTCTTCAAAATTTGTTAGTAATCATTACACATCCGTGAGTCATATGTACAAACATATCCATAGTTATTTTACTTCCCAGGGTAGTTTCCACATAAAAATGCATTCAGAACAGGATTACTGGGCACATTGGTCATGAAATACGGCCCACATGTACCACTACAACCACACCATCCCTGCAACCATCAGCACCTCTTGCAATAAATGGATGAATACAGAGTGCAAATCAATAGACTAAAGGAGAAGAGGAAAAAAGGGAATAAGAGAAAAAAGAAGTGACAAGGGGGCTGAAATGAGAACCTAGACGTTGGGGGAGAAGCTATTGATTCGAAACCTGTGTGCTGACGTTTCCAAGGTGATCCCAGGTGACATTATACTTCTTTGAGGCGTCTATCATTCATGGGAGGCTGATGTTTACTTAAATTCTAAGATATGTGTGAGACAGTTTTAGTGAGGATTCATCATTCTTAAATTATTAGAGACTTCATTAAAAATATTAATGTCTTAGGTGACAGAGTGTGTGTGGTGGATACAAGTGGGATATTTCTTCATTGTGAAGTTGATTATCTTATAGTCTTGGGATTCTGGACAGTTAAGAAAAATACCATTTTAATAATGAAAATAAGTTTTAGTTCCCATACCCGTCCCTTAAAGGAAGCCAGGCAGAGGGCCAACTGAAAACTCAGATGTGGAATTTAATCAATATATTTGCCCCTTCCTACCACTGTTGTTGGCCATTTGGATGCCTTTGACATAGAAGGTTGAGAAAGACTAAGTGGGAGGTGACAGGTGTGGCTGAAGGTATTATAGAGCTATCTGATTGAGGCTACTATAAATTCTGTAGACTAAATAGAATTTTAATAAGTCTAATAGTCATTGAGAGATGGACTGTCATCCATCAAATGCACTGAATGGTGGAATATATCCATTTTCAAATTATTTTTGTTCTAACATATCTTTAGCTATTTAAGTCCAAAGAGTGGGTAAATGGATCATTGTGCACATTAGAATTAGGCTGAGACTATTGATTCGAGGTTTCTAGTGAATGAATTATCAATACAGCCAACTGCAAATTTCATTTGGAATTACCATGAATTGGCACATCAGTGCATTTGAATAGATCATGCATAACCTAGATTATTGTTAGAGCGAATCCCTTGTAGGCTGTTATATAACTTCAGTAAACTACATGGCCCTGAGTCACTGAAAACACTTGATCTAGTGATTCCTCAGGTGTGTCAGGTAATAGAGTCTCTATGGCTAAAGTAGATTGTGGTGTTCTGTGGCACCTTGTGCCAAATAGCTCAAGACAAAGTGCTCAGGAAATAAGTTAGACCTGCCTAGCAGGCTAACAACTATGTGCTGCCTAGCGGAAAACAAAAAACAAAATCTGCCGTTCTTTGGCAAATGTCTGGGATGTCACTTACTGGTCTCTGACTTCACTAAGGGGTCCAGGAAAGGGAAAGATCCTGTGTGATGACAGCACTTGAAGACAGAAGGGAAAAGAAAGATTGCCCGGGCAAAAACTTTTGACACTTCTTTCTGCCCTGGGAAATGCATATGGTGGCATTGTTAGCTCGATGAAATGGTCCATCCTATTTGCTAATTATAAGGGTGTGTGTTAGCACCTTTAAAATATATTTATCTCTCAGAATGCAGGAATCTCAAAGTTTATAGAACAGGTCTGTTCCTGAAAAATGGACCATTTAGTGACAGTTCATGTACTGAATCTAATTTGCCTTTTGTCGCAGGCAGTGCATTTCTCTAGTAAAAACTTTAAGACAAAACGGAACTATACCTTTCGAATGTTTTGTTAAACAAATTTGAGCACCTATTGTAAAAGAAAACAAAAATAATCTTGGTGATTATTTGACCTTTCAGTCAAATCACTTAAGCAGGAAATAGCTGAGCCTGTCATGTTTGCTGCCTCGTATGCATATGGCCCATATGGTGGGTCAGAAAGACATGGAGACAGAGAGCCCAGTAGTTTCCACCGGTTAGATACATTCTTTGTCTTCTTCAAATTACCTTAACATAGCTGATTTTATATTCAAGGTAGTTGCTTTAGACTTTATCTTTGTGTTTCCGTTACTTACACTTCTCTATAGACAACTTCAGTCCCATGATTCCTATTAAATCTCAGAGATTTCGGTTAAAGCATCATATGATCCTGGAAATTCAAATAGTAAAAGAGCCGGTTACTCCTCAGTGATGGCTATGAATTCTTTAGCAGTCAGGATAGTCGCTGAAATAGATCAGAAAGAGGAAGGAAACTCCAATCTCATTTAATTTCCTTCTTTGCTAATGTTGTTATCCCCCAAAGTTGCCAATACCAAAAACCTCATAGGCTGGTCTGGTTCTTTCATTCTGTTCCTGAATTGGACACGTCAGAAGCCAGGATCCACAGCCAAGCACCACTACACTTAGTTGCATACATTTAGACTGTCATTTTATGTACACCTAGCACATTCGGTGCTACCACATTCCACATGCTGAGTTGCTCTCCTTTGAAGGATGTCATCTAGAGATTGTCTGAAGATTTCTTACGACATCAGTCGTTACACTTTGTGTATCTGCAAGTATGTCAGCAAACAATAAACAACAATCTTCTTTGCTTCAAGTGTGTTAAATTGGCATGTGGGCTTCCTTGAAGCCCTGAATAGGATGAGAGCTCTGTGGACAAGCAGTATATGCCGGTCCTTCTCGCTAGGACTCAGCGGCCAACTGTGCAATGAAACTAGGTCAGAAAAGCAGCCAAGAGCCATAGCAAGTGGTAAACCCAGTTGTTTATCCCAAGATCATTCAGCAGCAGGTTCCCAGTTCCATCAGAATAATTGATTTTCCCATAAATGTGTATCTCTGCTTTGTATGGAGCTAAGGCATTGAAGCAGTGTAGCCTCTAAGCGTTTGAAATGCACGGGAAACCAATATAAAGATTTCGATATTGTAAATGTAGGACCCAGAAGAGGTGCAATTGCTTGAAAAAGATTTCAAAGACAATCTTAAGCATTATCGAATTTCTGGAACTAAACACTACTTTTTATTATCAGTCCATCATATTTATAGCTTTATGTGCGCCTAGGAAAAATTAATTATTAATTATATGAATAGTATATAGAATAAAGAGGAGAGGATCTAGTTACACTGATTTTTTCTGAAATTAACATTGAAGATTTTCATGGCCCACGCATTTTCCCCAATCAGAATTCCTAAATTACTATCTTAACTCAGACTACCATAACAGAATACCACAGACTGAGTGGCTTAAGCAACAGACATTTGTTTTCTCACAGTTCTGGAGGCTAGAAGTCCAAGATCAAGGGGCCAGTATGGTCAGATTCTGGTGAGGCCTTTTTTGTACCTTGCATATGGCCACCTTCTTGCTGTGTGCTCTCGTGACCTTTCCTGGGTACATGCCTATAGAGAAAGAGATAGCTCTCTCTTCCTCTTCTTATAAAGATATCGGTCCTGTTGAATTAGGACTCCACCCCTATTCCCTCATTTAACCTTAATTATCTCCAATAAGCCCAGTCCCAAGATACGGTCACCTTGGGAGTTAGGGCTTCAATGTACAAATTTTGGGGGGATATAATTCAGTCCGAGGCCACTACATTTGCAACAATCAAGTTTCTTTCAGTACGGATGTTTTTAATACCATTTCCCTAGAGATACCAATAAATGTTTCCTAAATGAAACTCATATGAATGCATCAGATTAATATCTAAGGTCTCTAAATGGTCTTTTAATATGCTAAAATCGTTACAGGGTTCTTTAATCACTGTTACTACCCCTGACACAAACTCCTTACCTAAAGGAATATATGTACAAAGCTTTTATTATTTTCTCTTAAGGAACCTATTTTTTAAAGTTACCCACTGCCCAGTTGAACAGTCAAGGTTCAGTCATAATCAGCCGTAACAGAAGTAGCAATATGAGTCTGCCTTGTTATTATCGAGGATGTACTTCTAAGCAAACATGACTGCAAAACAAATTTCTGTAAAGTCATCTTACATAAAATAGTATACTTCTACATAAAATAGTATGTAATATACCAGAAGGGAGAGGAAAAAGCCCTAAGTCTCAGTGAAGCACTTGGGGACAGGAAATGGGGTTATGGTCCTGGCCAGCCCCGTGGCCTACTGGGGTAAGTGCTCAAGGCTTGTTCTGGCACTTGCTGTTGGGAGGTGTTCTCCTAGCAGTTTTCTAGGCTAGTTCTTCTTCCTCCAACGCATGAGAATTTCCTTGAGGTCTAGCAGTCTCTTGGCTGTACATTCACAAATCCAAAAGGAGACACATGCAAGGTGATGGATATGTTAGGTAACTAGGTGGGAGGAATCCCATGTGTATGTGTAGCGAATCATTACCATGTATACTTGAACTATCTCACAATTTGGTTTGTCAATTATACCTCAGTAAAGCTGAAAAATACAAATTCCATCAACCCATGCCTTTTCTAAATCAAAGACAGCATATTACAGGTGCGGGGCTTAGTGATATCAGACAGGAGTCCCCACCTATTACAGAGGGTATCCTAAGCAGGAAACTGCTTTTGCCCTGCAACTTTTTGCTTTATAAAGTTAATTTCCAACTTGGCTCATTTCCTTTGTCTCCGGTCCCAAGGATGATCTTTCTTTGAAAAAAGAGCTTGTGAGTTGGGTCCTTGTTCAGCTTTGTGAAACCTCAGCTCGTACAGGCCCAGTGCGTAGTAAGCACTCAACGTTGTCTTCTCAATGTATCACCCTCAAACAATAGGAGCATGAGAGTCCCTTGTGTGGAAAGAAGTGCTGGAGGAAGCACAGAATTTGAGCAGCTTCGATGGGGTGTGAAACAACTAAAAGACCCAGCAGGTGGTCCCAGCATCAGGAGGGAAAAGAGGATCCTTCTTTCTTAGATCTACCACGTATTGATGCGTGACATTGAGCGGTGTCCTTAATTCCTCTGGGCTTCAGTTTCCTTACCTGTAAAGTAGGATTAAATAATACCTCGCTCACATTTAGTCTATGCAATTTGCCTAACATATATTATTTTTCTTCATTTCCCCCTCCTCTCCGGTGAATATTTGAGTGAATTGGGCATCGTTTAAGACATTCTGTAATACAGTATGATGGTATATACGTGATATATAATATATGTAATATATAATAGTATGTTCAATACATATTATAGAATCCATTCTCTGTTTTCCAGTAATCTGTGATCTATAGAATGTCCAATAAACAATTAGTATCTATTCTTTTTATTGCCTTGTATAATGCAGACAACTTGAAAAACACCTAGAGCCCTGCCTGTATGTGACCAAGCTCCACGAGTGCCCAAAGCAAAGCAGTGACATTTTTTGGCCTTTCAGAACCGGCACAATGTAATGTTTATTTTACTCCGGCTGGCATGGGAATTTTTTCTTTAACTTGAAAGAGAACTCTGAATTAAACGGGAAAGATGCACAGTAAGAAATTCGCTCCTGGATTCTGAAGAGCCTCTGTTTCAGTAAATTAATACACCGTGTACACAAAAAGAAGGCATTTTAATGTTCCAGTGAGTATCTGTGCCTTAGAATAACTAGTGGGAATCCTCTCCCTCAGGCATCAGAGCTTGTGAGCACCACACGGTCACTTATGCTTCCTGGAGTCCCAGTCTCCCTGGACAAGCCACAGAGGATGTGGGATCCACGTGCTGCCCCTGGTGGCTCAGAGACACAGACACGTGTGATTCCACCAAATGCTACACCCTGTCTTTATACCAGAGCCTGTTGTCCGTTTGGCTGGATATTTAAATCAAGAAATCTACATCCCTCAAGGCTGGATGTAAGGCTTGAACTAGCATCCCAGAGAAAAAAGGTCAGCACTTTGATACACAGCTCCCACAAAATGGAATTTTAATGAGCAGAAGCAAAACCTGATCTCCTTGCTCAGAAAGCAGATGTCTTTGTTCTTTTCATGTTTTAACATTTCACTAGCTCAACATCTCTCCTTTTATTCTGGTAACTCTCCTCTAAGAACTGAAGAGAGGCCGTCTGTGCCTCTGCACTGTTTTCTCACCTAAGATGTTTAGATTTATGTCTTTTAGGAAACTCTTAGGAGAGGTGTTTCGAGGCGCCAAGGTTTATTGTTAAGGAATTCCTCTTTAGTGGGAAAATAATCAGGTGTGGCCAAATTAATCTAGCTTGGTATTGCGATTGGGGGAACATGTGGCTTTTGATACATGATAATGATATGAACCCATGCTACCCCTCATGTTATTGACTCACGGTGGTGGGGAAGGGGCAAAGGAAGAGACACAGGAGCCAGAAGGCTCGAGAAGATTCCTGAGAGCTAAATCAAATCCCAGACCTTTGATACATGCTTTTATCCACTTTGAGAAAATATACTTGACTTAGATTCCTACTTCTAAAAATAAAGCTTTTGTTTCTGCACAGTGCTTGATTGTTAAAACGCAGATTGCAAAGACAAAATTTGGGAAACGTTTTCTTCCCCATAAACAGATACATGTGGGCACTTCTGGACATCGTCCCAGGTTCCTTGAGGTTGCCGGGAGTCCACATGTGTGTGCGTGAGCAGTATAGCCTCAGCTCCTGAGTGCAATCAGAGGGCAATATGGCATTTTAATGAGCTCTATCAAAGTGTTATTGTATCCAAAGGCCAAAAAATTTAAGAAACATTTTTGTCTTTCTAACTCTCTTATCTGCTGCCAAAACAGAGTGGTAAGATAGGTATTGAAGCCCTGTCCTCACTCTTCAGGCCAGGCTGCTTTTTTGTGCTTGGCTTATTCACTCAGTTTCTTTCATGATGATGGAGGCTTGGTTCCAGACGAGACTCCCCTGTTTCCAATGCTAACCCACTGCTCAGACAGCTGAAGGAGTTATTTCATGCCGCCTCTCCTTATTAACTGCAGAGATGTTTTCATAGTTATAAAATACTCTTACCTAATGGCTTGCAAGCATGGTGCTGAAATACACGTTCTGTTCTTGCGCTAACAGAATTATGCCATAACAATGAAAAACCCTGGGTTCGGAGAGAAAGTTGAGTGTGTCAGAGACTGTACTCTATCATGGATGGGTATTTTCTGCCTAGTCTAAGCCCAAATTAGAAGAACATCACAGACGCACGGTGCTTTGGATGTGGAGCACATGCATGCATTTAAATCACGTGTATCTTACTTTTTTACTGATGTAATTGTGAAATATGTTCCTTTTGCATTCATAATTAGGGGGTGGAACAGATGGTGAAGGCTTAGTTTAAAATAATCTGTCATTAAAATAACCTAGCCTACTGGTAATTCTTCACTCTAACTGGAGTGAGGTCATAGGAAAAGAGTTTGGGGTGATTTTTTTTTTCTCTTCTGCGTTGGAATGTAGAAGAAAGAACCACTGATCTCAGAGTAGTTATACACATGAGAATTACCCCTATAAGGGCAAGGTGGTAAGATTTCACCCTGCGGGATTTGGCTGTTGTGGAATATGCAAAAAAAAAAGAGAGAGAGAGAGAGAGAGAGAGACAAAACTGCTTTGACAAATATAAATCCATTTAGCACAAGGCATTGAACATTAGTATACCTTCAATCATGAAGCTGTGGTTAGTTTCATACCCTGTAAGGAAATAACCTCATCATTTGACAATACTGTTAGAGACCCTCAGCTTTTGGGGTTAAAAAACCGTGCCTTTTACTTTATATGTTACACTGATGTCAGGGGATATAAATTATAATTACAGGCATTATTATTCAGAGATGCTGTAGCTCCTGACTTCGGTATCCAAGCTTCCCTCCTGCATGTGTACCTCATAGACTTACCAGGATGTGACAAAGGAAATCTCCTATCAGCCCTGTCAGGATGGCTAAGAACTGGTTTTAGTAATAAGAAAACTGTCTTGATAAATCAGATACTAGTATGCCTTTAAAATGTCTGTTTTACTGTTTCTTCTAAGATTTTGTTCTCCATCTGCTTTGAGGGAAGCAGATAGATTTCAGCACGGCTTTATAATAAATCTTCTCAAGGAGGGACTAGCATTAACATTTGTGTAGGTTCTTTTTCATCTTAATCCAACCTTAGTTAATAATCAGAAAATTCTACATAGTGAGTAAGAAGATGTAATTAACCCTTTGACCTCAGAATCTTAATTGGCGCCTGTTGAAAACAGTGGGCAGTTTAAAAAAAAAAAATTAAAAAGTAGCCTGCAGTGATTGAAAAAGCTTGAAATGCAGTAGCTTTCTTGATTCAAAATTTTGACAAATTCCACAGAACTTTAAGATGAATCACATTTGGCTCCCAAGATGAACTGAATGTTTCCTTCTTCCTGTCACCTATTAAAACTGAGACAAACACATTTAGAACAGTATTGATGCTACTCTTAAAACTTTCCTAAGCAGCAGAGTACAGCTAACTGTGAACAGGGATGACCCTGAACCAGAAAGCAATGGCCGTGCAAAGAGCCACCTTGCCAATCTGCCACACACCTGGTTTCGTATCCCATTTCCTTATTTGAAAGGTAATCAAACCTGAGTTTTGGACCTTCATCTCACACTATAGCTATAACTGACTGACATGATAAATACAAAGGTAAAAAAGATGGCTAACTACCCAATTTGTGTGTGTGTGTGTGTGTGTTTACCTCTCTGATGACAAACAGCTAATCTGACTAGTTGTGTTCTTCCCACACCAAATTGGCTGTTATTTTTAATTGAATTGACTGGATGCTTTGTTTCATGTAGACATAGACTCATTTTAATCTCACCAGGAAATTGGAACATGTGTCGGAGCCTCTGCCTTGCCAAACAAAACTGGCCAGTTCTTAGATCGCTGCTGCTTAATAGCATCAGATGTTCAGCCTCCAGAATTTTTGTTTCCTTGCTAGGGTGCCCAAAAACCCTCTACTATTTTAGTAAATGCATGAGATATGAACCCAATGTTACAAAATCACGATCCCTTTCAGTAATAAAGTGAAGGTTGTCTGTGGATGGCACATGACCTGCACTAGATGTTTTGGAGAACAGCAAAAGAATCTAGGCTAACTCTGATTTTCCAAACGTCAGGAGATATCGCAGACTATGTTAGACATCTGTGGCATCAGAATCTTCAAATACTCTAATAGCTTCATAAACAGGACTCGTGCAGAAAATAATTTCCGGGGCACCTGGGTGGCTCAGTCGGTTGAGCATCCAACTTCAGCTCAGGTCACGATCTCACGGTTCGTGAGTTCGAGCCCCGCGTCAGGCTCTGGGCTGATGGCTCAGAGCCTGGAGCTTGCTTCCGATTCTGTGTCTCCCTCTCTCTCTGCCCCTCCCCCGTTCATGCTCTGTCTCTCTCTGTCTCAAAAATAAATAAACATTAAAAAAATTTTAAAAAAAAGAAAAGAAAACAGTTTCCATCTTTCTTAGTCATTCTAGCATATGTGATCTAAGGGAAAGAGCATTGAGCGTGGAAGTGAACTGGGTTTACTAAGTCTTGGCTGAGCAGTTGTTTGATGTTGGCCAGATAAAGATGAATAAGACATCACCCCACTGTTGAGAAACCCAGTCTCCTTGGGACTTGAATAAGCCAACCAGGACCGTACAACATCATGAATACTTTAACCACACTATCAGCGTGCAGCAGATTTAATGCTAGGTTTGCCACTGGATGACTGTATGATCTTGTCCGGCCACTTAACCTTTTCTGTGCCTCGGCTTTCCAAGTTGTACAGTGAGGGTTTAGAGAACAGGAGGTTGTCTCTGTGCTAGTTCCATCAGTCCTTTCTTCTCTCAGTCAGCCTTGCAACTGTCATGTGCATGCATAAGAAGTTCTCCTGCGTCTCTCTCTCTCTGTCTTTCTATTCTGACAGCAGCACTTTAAGGTTTGAGAAGATGGGTTCACACAACTCTCTATAACTGTATGCCAGGGCATGGCCATTGGGTTGAGTGGAAAACCTGTCAAGGCCCTGTTCTCCATGGGAGGCTTAAAGGGGGAGGACTAATCTTCATGAGTCATCCTCAGAAGACCTCTTGTGTGAGGTAAAGACATTTTGATGAGATCTTTCCCAAATTTCCACAAAGGAAACTTCTTTCCCTTTGCACTGGTTCAAAGCAAGATTACACAGTGCCACACAGCAAACTTGAAAGGTTGGATCTCACGAGGCTCTGGAGGGGGTGACAGTTTTGTCAAAGGGAAGGAGTCCACTAAGTATTTTGTTCCCTGTCCCTTAGCTGATTCCAGGAGAAATATTACAGAGCAAGGTGACAAGGTAACCGCTAGTGGAAGTGACTTGTAAACTCTCTTGTCATCCTACCTCCTACCTATCTTCTAACGGTGGGATTCTGTCATCTGAACAAATCTTTCAAAATGAAGTGACGATTTTTAAGTCATAAGCTGCATCTTAGTGTGGTTCAACTTCACAAACGCTGTGACCATTTCTTTCCATTGACTTACACATATTAGCTACATAACCTTTGTTGTGAGTGGGGGCAGTATTGTTATTAAGTCCAACTGTCAAAGTTCAAATCCTAACTCCATCACTAACTAGGGCAGACATGTCACCTGCCTTCGCAAAGCCTCAATTTCCTTGTGTATAAAATGTAGATAATAATATAATTACCTCAAATGATACTTGTGAAAATTCAAAGAGATAATACATGCAAACTGCTTAGCACATGTTGCTTAATAAATGGACGGTATCCTGACCAAAAGCTTGCCTGTCATGTAATTTGTAATGTAATCATGTAATGTGACTTTTGAAATGTTTTCAGAACCCACCTAGTCAGAGGAGGAGGTTGGACACTACCCACGGTCTCTGACCATTGGGACTCTGAAAACGGATCAGGAAACCTGGAGTCCAGATGTCACACACATACACACACACGCGTGTGCACGCGCCCACACACACGTTCACATAGACATACACACATTTAATACATATATAAATATATATGTATTTCATATAGACATTTGGAGCTCAAAAAAGAGTTCAGTATTTTAGGAAACTGAAACTATTGCTGAGATATGAGATGATCCATTTCTCTACCAGAATTTTACATGCTTCTTCCACCTTTCTCTATTTCAAAATTACGCCATTAATTTAGTGTTGCCACATACCTTGATCTCAGAGTGGGTTTCCTGTCTTTCCCAATTCTCAGCCTTTGTAAAAAACCACGAATCGTGGAAACTTCTTTTTCTGTGCAAGCATCGCTTGCACAGCCTACCTGGGTTAGAGATAAATAAAGGGAAACAAAAGACCTAAGGGGGGGCGGAAGGTATACAATGCACTTTGATCGCAAGCATTTGAAACAAATGTGTTCGCTGTTTGAGTGCTGGATTGCAGTTGGAGTCCATGACGATTTACACCACTCGTCACACTGACAATGCAACCTCCCTTTGGAAAGTGGGCGAAGGTTCCAGAAGCTACAGATGATGTAGAGCATCCTTCTCTCCCCACTCCCCTCCTTTTGTTTCCATTTCAGGAGTTGTAATAGAAACCAGGTCTATCACAATAAAACTTGAATATAGAGTTTTGAAGAAAAAAAAAAGGATTACAGTTTGTAAGGTTTCAGCCTATAATCATTCACCCATAATGTATTGACTTTTTCTATTTGTTCTACCACAATAGGCGCTGAGAGTGAGAAGGGCATAATCCTTTATTAATTAGCAAATTATTGATGTCCACAGTAGTTCCAGTGGTGATTTTACTTGTTCTTCATATGGAGACCCTTTTTTCTCTTGTTTCATTACAATTTCCATTCCTGTTCAGCTATTTAATGGAGAATCTGGCTGATTTAATCTCTTAAACTACTGAATCCACAAAATAAAAATAAAAATGAAGGCAACAGCTCATAAAATCAGCACGACCTGATTTTGTACACGAATATGATGTATCTTGGTCAAAATGACAGAGACATAAGGAAGTCCTTGAAATAAAGGAAAGCTTGTGGTCTTAATTTAGGCCTTTAGTTTGTTCACGTACAGGGCCCTAGTAGAAGATCTTAGGACTTCGGTTAAACAGGAAGAAAAACATGGTTTTAAATTCAGTGTATGTTGCTTTGTATCAGATGCCCTATTCATTAAACCTCTGGCATATGTTTATTAACTTAATTATATATTTATTTTTTCCTGCAGTCCCTGGATGGCTTTGTATTTGCACTAAATCAAGAAGGAAAATTTTTGTACATTTCTGAAACCGTCTCCATCTACCTAGGCCTCTCACAAGTAAGTAAAACAATTTAGATTCTCGACAGAGATTGTGAAGCCTCCTTCGGCCTTGTGCTTTTCCTTCTTCAAGGGGTATTCTGTTTGGCATGAATTATCACATGTATTCTTTAATGGCTCTGCCTGACTCTTCTTGCAAAGTCGGTGAGAAAATTCTGTCAGTTCGAAACGTTCGGAATAAACTTGTACTCAAAAACTTTAGTTCCCCCCCTCCCCGCCCCCCCCCCCAAGGATCATTATTAATTTATTGAGAACAAATGAAGTTTCTTCCCTCAGTTGTTTTGAACTTTGAAACCTCTGTGCCCGGTAGGAGAGGGACACACTAATAGTGCTTCCCTTGTGTCCTATTACTGGATGTTTATGGAGTACCCTGCATTATCCTGGGAGCTGACACAATGACAGGAGTCATTTGGAGTCAAGAAATGCTGAAAGAGACCATTAAAATGTGTTGCAGGGAGGGTCCCAGCAAGGATCTGTTTTGCTGCCTTTGCAAATGCTTCCTAACGCTGAAAGGCAATTTCATAAAATAAGATAGCCTTTCGTTATGTGCACTTTAATTACTCGTACGTGTCTGTCAGAGGTTGAAAACAAAGAAGATGGAGGCAGCTGAGGTAAGGGACAAAATCCTAGATGTCCGTTCTTGATATTCCCCTGGAACACAAAAATTTTACTTCCGTTGGATTCCAGGACGTAGGTTGCATCTACGGAATGCCAAAATCCCCTGAAGAAAAGTTGGCGATTCCACTAATTATCCAGATGTTTTTTTTTCCTCTCGTAAAAGTGCCGAACATCTGGATACTTGTGCCCATACAGGTGATTGGCTGAGTTTGACCCTTTTCATCTGGTGACTTGGCATGAGGAAAACACAGCCTCGGTGGGAGGGATTTTGTGTGTATGTGATGATCTGCCAAGTTGGATAATCTACTTCTCATTCAGTTGCCCCTTGGAGCTAAAGATGGAGATAAGATTTGTCTCTCTCCTCTTAAGCAAGACCCACCCCAGACTCATTGCTTCCGCAAGTTGGCACTGCTCTAAGGAGGCACCCAGCACGGCTGGAACATTTTGGCTGTTAGTGAGTTTGCTGGGTAATAGCTAAATTGAGAAAGACACTGGGAAATAATAAAGAAAGATATTTGGCATTTGAGGAGGTTTGGAGGAGGGGGAGGGATGCTGCCAAATGTGATTATTTACTGTTGAGAATCCAAGCAAGGGTCCATTAACTCTTCCTTGAAGAACGCGCGAAGCTATTGGCTATAGTTTATAGAGTAATTCTATTTTATGTGGGTTTCAGCAAACCAAATGATAGAAACTGGGCTATTGTTAACTCACTGTTAGCATTCTTGCATCTTATTGAAATCTCTGGTTTTGTAATAGCCTTTAATAGACTCTAAGCCTCATCTTAATCTGTTTAGGACCTAGTTTTGAGAATCTTCAGGTTTGAAACGGGTGTGCCCACTATGTGAGTATCTTACAGGACTGGAAACACCACTGTTTGTTGTTCTGCGATGCCCATATTCATCTGTTTTATGCACAGTATCCAACAAAGTTTAATAAGCCAGTGAAGAAGAAGGATGAATAATTAGTTTAAGCAGGTAAATGCTAATTAGGGAACTCCTGAAAAGCATCCATTATACACTAGCTCAAAACACATTTTACAGCCCTGGTTAGTGGTGTAATCCAAATTCTGTCAAGGCAACTGCATTTTCTGTAATTGAGATGTGTATGTTTGCTTTGCATAACAGATGGCTCTGTATGCTTAGACTGATAGCTAGGAAAATAATAATTGCATTATTCTGGCCAAAAGAATATTAGCTCTTGGGTTTTGGCCATTTCAGTCAGTCCTCCTGCCAGCACAGCATATGCACATATATGGATTGGATTTTCAAGGAAATTGATGCATCTGGAATAGTGTGGCCATCTGAAATATCATCTGTTCAAGAAAGATTTGGCTTTAACCCTGTGCTGGGTTCTCCTTAAAAGCAGTATATTTCACTGCTTTTCTACTGTAACATTAAGTCAATCTTTTCTTAAAATCTGAAACAAATAATTGAGGTTTCTGCAGAGTAAAGCAGCTGTGTAGACGTTTTGCAGCAGGTGGCACGTTCTGTCCGGTCATTCCCTGCTTCTTTTATGGGATGGGTTTTACAGTGTGGATCAGTAGTCAGCAAGTCAGCATCTTGACTTAACCAGGGGCAGACGCCAACCCCAACGTGCTGTACCCTCAGTGGTAGATGGGTTCATTGCCGCCAGCAATGGTGGAGACTATGAGGTACAAGACAGAGGTCTTCAGTTGGAGGCACTGTGCAAGTGAAATGGTGAAGGGTACATCACGAGAAGGTGACGTTTGCAAATGCCGATGTAGGTGTTAACATTGAAAACTAAAGTTTAAAAACACTTCTGGATTAATGTGAAAATAATCTGCTAAGAACATGGCCTGTTTTTAAAAATTAATTCTCCAACTTTGGGAAGGAATTTCCAACCCAGTAAATGTTGTGTTCTCAGTCCCAATAGGGTACTTGAGACTTAACCCTTTCCAACTTTCTTCAGTGACTTCTTGAAGTTGCCGGGTCACGGGGTACTCATGGGGGACATACGATGCACAATGTACTCACAGTTATTCGGTTAAGTAAATACTTAATTTTTTACACATGAGCGCACACACACGTAGACACGCACAAACACGCCCATAATTGAATGCTAACCAAATGTGCTATTTGTAACCTACAACTTTGGCTCAGAAGTTATCCCATGAAATTCTAGACAGAGATAAGGAGTCTGTGAAATTATGGCCCCTCCGTTTCTTTTTAAATAGTTTCATTAAATAAAGGCGATGTATGGCTGTATCACCAAAGATGTACCCAGTCAAACTGTTAAGGAATATTGTGAGCATGCCAGTTCGTTAGAGCATAGTTATGCCTACATTTGTAGCTCTCAAAATATCCCTTCCTCAGTTTTATATTCCTTCAACATGTAAATAAATATGGTGCCTTTAAAGTGGCTTATGTCCAGGAAAGAATTAAGATTTTATTTTGACTCATGAGAAAATTAAGTAGAGAGACTTGTCCTGAGCTCTGTTGTATAGCATGAATATAGAGACAATCAGAGTGGGTTTTTCCTCTATACTCTGTTGAGTGAAACAGCTCCTGGTTTCCAGCGTGTATGTGTGGCAGTTATTCTCTGTAAAGTCCTTTCATGTTATCGTGATGGCAGGAATGAAGGGATCCGTGATGACGTTCAGACCAATTCAGCAGCCCTTTTGACTCTGCCAGAGATATATATTTAAAGCAACATTCAAGGTGTGCTTTCAGGTTGTAGAAATATGCACTCTTGGAGTGCCAGGGTGGTTCAGTGAGTTAAGCATCCAACTCTTTATTTTGGCTCAGGTCGTGGTCTCACCATTCGTGAGTTCAAGTCTGCTTGGGATTCTCTCTCTTCCTCTCTCTCTGCTCCCCTCCATGCTTGCTTTCTCTCTCTCTCAAAATAAGTAAATAAACATTAAAAAAAGAAATAGAGGTGCCTGGGTGGCTCAGTCAGTTAAGTGTCTGACTCTTGATCTAGGCTCAGGTCATGATCTCACAGTTCGTGAGTTTGAGCCCTGCATCGAGCTTTGCACTGTCATTGCAGAACCTGCTTGAGATTCTCTCTCTCCCTCTCTTTCTGTCTCTCTGCATCTCATGCTGTCTCTCCATCTCGGAATAAATAAACTTTAAAAAAAATTAAATAAAATAAAAAGAAACATGCACTGTTGACTTACTTCCCTAGATAAAGATGATTCCTAGTTACTCACCATGAAGCCCTATCTTAAAAAAAAAAAAAGAGCCCCAAATATCATTAATGAGTTTGGTTTGCATGGGATTTAAATGCCTTCTTATACCTGGCAGATAGCCTTCAGAGCTGCTAAAGACAGCTCTAATCCATAGGTATAATGGAATAGGCATAAGTGAAAATGAAGAAAGAAAACAAAGTGTATTCCCTAACACTGAAAATGTAATAATAATACATAGCCTGATTTTATGAAATCTCTTCCGGTATGCCTGGGGCTTAATTGTCAACGGATCCAAAAGAGACTTAATACGATAAATTGTAAAAAATGCTTGTTTGATATAGGACCTAAAACTTGGAGAAATATTCATTTGTTGGCTTATGTCCTCCTCTTTCCACAAAGAAAATAGCTTATATAAATGTATATAATAAAAAAAAAAAAGACAATGGCTAAACAGAGCTAAGGTATAAGGAAAAAGAAAAGACAAAAATAAGTCATTTGTTACCACATAGTAGGAGCACACAATAGAGTCTCTAAGAGGGTTATAAGTGATCTGATAAAGCTTCAAATTTATCTGTGAGCTTCCTGGTAACCAAAGCAAAAAAAGGAAATACAGCCATTCATCAAAAAATAAGGAAACATCACTTTTTATGGAAAGCAAAGTTTTTCTGGGACTGCAGTATAAGAATAAATCTCAAATATGATCTCCATGGCGGCTAATATGTGGATTATGACATGTTGATTTGCTTCCATTGGAGTTCACATCCAGAGCAAGGCTGTGTGGATCATATAACAAACATGAACAAACATATTTCAAATTTCATGAGCAGACAGAGGACTCTTCCCACCCCCTCAGGTGGTGTGCCAGAGACCATTTTGAGAGTGATTTTCTGATATCCAGGTCTTATAATAGCATTGACTAATTTGATGTTTTATGTGCTTTTATAAATCAGCTTTCCCTCACCCAAACACAAATCCTGCATTTACTCTTAAATACTGATGAGAACTTTAACATTATAGTTGCCAGGGGCAGAGGACATGGGTCCCAGTTAACCAGAGGATAAAAATGGACTTACATTTTTTAAGAACATTTTTCTTTGAAAGTGGGGTGAGAGATGATGATTCTGATGCACACCCGTGCCAGCAAAATGTTTTCAATTTAGCATAGAGTCTTATTTAAAATAAAGTGGGATCTAGAACACACTGGGAGATGAACAGATTTTTTACCCCGTGATATCAATAGAAAATACCCTACAACCAGCTAATCACTCTCTTGAGATGCCTCCTAATTCCACCCCCCAACCCCACCTGCCTCCAGTGCCCAGCTTGCCTGAGTCACTTCTCCTCATCACATCCCCATCCTGGTGGAAGATCCCTCCTTGCTGTCATAAGCCAGAGAGAAGAGAGCCACAGACAAGCTTACAAAACTGGCTTGTTCCAAGGCAGCTTGCAGAAAGGGGCAGGGTGGTCGCAGAAAGAAGGGCTAATAGAGGTGAGGGTGAAAAGGGGGAAATGATTGTTTTACGTTTAGTCTTTTTTTTTTAAAGCCATGCGGATATATTTATCACAAACTCCTTTTCCCCATCCTGTTGTTCATCTCCATATTTTAGGTTTCTCTGCATTTGTTATATAGAATGGCAAATAAAATTACAGCGACAGCACACAAGTACAAGGTCAAATAAATGACAGAGCTCAGTCTATTTGTGAAGCTATTCTGAAAGGGAACCATGGTGCCAAATGTGGTTTATTTGAATAATAAAGAAGAATTAGATTCCCCTGATAACTTGGCCGAGGGCCAATAAATCACTGGAGGTTAAAGACGCGTTGCAACTGCCATGTCTTTCTTTTGCTTTTGGAAAGTGCACCCTCAACTCTTCCGTTCTACATTTTTTCAATGCAAATCGAGTTGAGGTTAGTATGTGGTTAATATCCTCATTTCCATGCTTGTAAAAGATATATATATATATATATATTGCTTTAGAGGGGGGGAATAAAGTAGACATTAGCTTTCCTTACAAGTTACTACTCTTGTTTGGCATCATCACATAGATATCTGGATCTAAAGACCAAAAAAAAAAGGTATTAGTTCAACACAGCACAGGGCTTTTAATAATGGGGCTATGTGGTAGCATTTTTTCGGTTGGCGTTCTAAATTTAGGCAACACTGAGATAACTCCTTGAATAAATGAGTATACATAGCCCGCCAAATATTGCTTTGTGGCCCCTGTCTTAAAAATCTTGCTAGTAGACATACCTTAACTTGAAGAAAAAAAAAAGAAAGAGAAAGAAAAATGTGTAATTTTCCACAGCTTGTATGTTTTTTTTCCCCCCCAGCAAGTCTGCATTTTTCTCCTGTACTAATCATAAAAAGTTCATCACTTCTTGGTGTAACAAAGAAAAATGCCCTTTTGAATGAGGAAGCTCTGAGGGTTTAGAGACTATTGAGAAAATATAAGTATCAAAATAATTCAGAAACAGTACAAGGCACAGTGGCACATTATCAATTTACAACATTTAAATTGATAAATGCTTGGTGGTGAAGGCCTACAAGGGCACTTTGAAAAGCAAATAGCGACCTGGTGAAGAAATTGATTTTTCCCCCCCGAAAATGACTGCATGATGCATCATTTGACTGCATGCTGTCCGAGTGCTTGACAGAGATAATCTCAGCAATCCCACGGGTGACCTTATCGTTCTCACCAGGGCAACTTTGTCTACGTTCTGACTTTGTGCATGTCAAGGTTCCTCCCTGCAGGATCCTTGGGGGAAAAAGTTCCTCTGTTCGATCCAGATATTGAACTGCTCATTCTTCCCCCTTTTCCTCCCCCGTCCCCTGCTCCCAAATAGGCAAACACGCCTCTTTATTTTATCCATAATTATGAATGAGCCGGGCAGAACACAGCAGCTCCGCACCCTGTATCTTTGTTGAAGGCCTTATTACCTTTTAGGTCACAGAGTTC
The DNA here is from genome assembly GCF_007474595.2 of Lynx canadensis. Classification (NCBI taxonomy): domain Eukaryota; kingdom Metazoa; phylum Chordata; class Mammalia; order Carnivora; family Felidae; genus Lynx; species Lynx canadensis. The sequence goes on from NC_044308.2 coordinate 83,002,603, forward strand.
TAGGTGATAATTTATATGAGCAGGGATCTTGTTATCAGAAAGAGTAGAAAGATTCCCTAATGTTCCCCTATCGTACCGTCCCATCTTTAGCAAAATGTCAAAAGCTAGCCTGTTTCTTTCCTCCTTGTACTTGCGAGGGTTTTGTTTTGTTTTGTTTTGTTTTGTTTTGTTTTGTTTTGTTTTGTTTTGTTTCCTTTCGTTTCATTTCCTCCCCTCCAGGTTCGACACAGAAAGCTTCTGAACCTGTTTTAATCCATACCCTTTAGTCTTTAATAATGTTGTTTCCTCACCCTCCAGGGATTCGAGGTGTTTCTCCTGTAACTTTAAAATTATGTAATAGTGACACGAGGCCCGGATCACGAGTGACCCAGTGCCATTGGGCCTCGTGTCCCAGTGAGAGCCTCTGTTGCAAAGAGCTGATGTAACCCGTGAGGCTTCCTCAGGACCACCGGTGTTCAGAAAATGTTTTTTTTTCTGCTGGAGAGGAGTAATTGACAATTTTTTATGCTTAAAATTTTTCTGTTGATGTACGTGCATGTGTGTGTGTGTGCGCCTGTCTGTTTATCAGTAATCTTCCTGCCACACGGCTTGTCGTTGGTAATTACAATTCTTGATTAGCCACTTCTTGAAAGCAGCAAATACCCTGCCTGGTTTGGCACCCTCAAGCTACAGTCCCCACCGGCTTTGACACCCTCAGTTCACCATATTCAACCCCTTTTACCTCCTTCTTTCATCCACAACATTAATTCTGAGTGAACAAGACGTGCTTCCTTGCTTTTGACAAGATTTGCTGCAGTCTCATGCGACAAAAACCCAACACTCATTCCAGATTCAGAAAGTAGGATTTATAACAGCATTTTAATTTAATGTTGGATGTCGAACATATAAAGAGATCACAGTAGTACTAGAGCTGAAAATTGATGCCTTTTTTATTAGTGTCCTCTCAGAAGTGGGTGAGACGCTGTTTGTGCAGTGGAGCACAGAGGAGCACAGTCAGATGAATGAGGATATGCTATCTGCAAGGAATCATATTTCAAGCCACTGTCGGCCTCTATTGATGTGCTCAGAGTTGAAAGGTTATGCTAGTAAATGCCATCCGAATTTCCAGCATTAGAAATCGGTAGAATAATCTGCTGGCTGTCACTTTATGCTCAGCCTAAATGCACTGCGCGGCGATGTTTTACTTATTTTAACTCGAAATTAATTTCTTATTGCTGGTGCATTTCTTTCTCTCTCCCAGGCATTCATCAGTCCCCAAATGGGACCGATTTTTAACACGCCATCTGAGTAAACCAAAATCTCTGAGAGAAAATGAAGGAAATCCGCATCATCATACATGAGAATTATAGTCTTCTTATTTATTCCTTTGAACATATTTCACCAGGCACTGAGACTAAAACACAGGAAGTCCTGTCTGCAATGGGGGCTTTTCTAGTCAGACTGTATCACAGCATCACAAGACAATAAAACGTAGGCTCACCATTTTCAGATGTATAATCTGAAGACCTTTTACGTGGCTTCTTAATTTCTGCAGTTAATATGATCCGGAGAAAAAAAGAAAATGAAGTGTCTTCATTTTATGGGATTGGGAAATACAAAGCCAGGGGAAAAAAAAATACTTTTTGAGGGGCTAGCTTGTTTTATTTGTGTGGATAAAATGGTAGTTTCATTTTTGCTTTTAAAGTAGAGCACTGAGCAAAAAAGTAAGATGGAGAAGAAAATTTAGTCATCATTCTAAGTCTGTAATTTATTCATTTTTAAATAATGAAATGGTGTTTTTTCTGAATTAACCCATGTATTATTCATGCAGGCGTTGGCAATGTAATATCCCTGGTTTTCTGGAAAGCAATGTACATTTCTTTGCCTGACAAGCAGTATTTTCTATATGGTATTAATTTAATGGCTTATTTTATTATGCAAAGTTGGAAAGTAAAGATAATTTCTGTCTATAACGTGGTGCTTATATAGGCAATATATGCAAAATAATACCTCTGCACCTACACCAGCTATCCTCGCTCACTTAGCCTGGCCCCTGTGAGAGTGAAGAGGGAAGGCACAGTGCTCATATGAAGAATAAGAAATAACTTGACCTCTGGGGAAGGAGGTCATAGAATCGTTAAATTCATGTGAAATCCAAATTTCATTTCTACACGCACACATTCAATCTATATTGGGTTTTCGCTCTTACATAAGAAGACATGGTTTTCATGACAGGAGTAACATGGCGACAATTTCAGTGATAATTTCAGTAGGAATATAATAAGGAAATTGACTTTAGGTTTTTGCATAAGTTCTAGAACTAGGCTGATAACCTGAGAATCGATGCCAGTTTTAGACAACAAATGCCCTGTGGCTTTTATCCTTGTTGTTCCTCAGTCCCCTTTGGATGACTGTCCAAGATGCAATGTCTTTTTCCTAAGTGGTCATTTTTAAAGAGACCGAGAACAATTGTTTCAGTGATTTAGAGCATCCTTTGATGTGCACGCCTATATACATATATGAATGTGTAAGTTGCTTTCTTTCTGATTTGGCTTTTATGCCTACTGCATTTTTGTCTACTGATGGAAATAATTTCCAAAATGATTCACTAAAACAACAAACCAGGTTTTCCTTTGGGTGTCTCCTCCCCTTTCAGCCTCCTACAACAGCAAATTTACCACATTCAGTAATAAACAAAAACTTCCTCTGATGCTGTTAAATTGACATATGCCGGCAGATTATATCTACTACTTTCAATAACTACGCAAACTTTCCAAGAGCAAGAGAACGTATGCAGAAGGAACTTTTTCTTGGGAAGGAAAAAAAAAAGTGATTTGGGATAGGATTTTTTTCAGGGCAAGTTATGGCCTTTTGCAGAGGCAACAGAAAATACCTTTGTACCAGGTGTGACACTTTGTAGATCTCAGAAGTGTATCAGTATTGCAGGATTTGAATTCAGGTAAAGAACCATGCATTCCATTTAGTGTTTTCTTCTACGTTTTAGAGAAGCAAGCTTTGTATCAAGCAGCCTCCTCCCTTCTGGCCTCTCTCCCCGATAGGAGCCTTGCTTTAGAACCACAGGCAATCCCTTTTAGTAATGCTTCACCAAGGAAACAATAGAAGATTGACTCTCGATTAGGAAAGAGCTAAGGCTTTAAGGAACATAAACACATACACGAAGTACGTGAACCTCTGAGTTTTATTATTACTCTGTAGTCTCTCTGGACTTCCAGGTGTTTGTTCCTACCGTACTTTATTAGATGCTTAGATCTGGTTCATCAAAGTCCCTAATTGTTGAACTTGATACTTTGGAGAGCTTAAAAAACATTTGCGCAAAAGTACTTGTCTATATATCTGAGAAGTGCAGAGAAATGTTTCCAGAAAACAGGAATGGTCGCATTAGCTAGGATCTGGTTCTTTCCCATGAACTGTGCTGGCTTGCTTTCTTTTAAGAAATGTCGAGGCTAGCAAAATTGTGAAATGACAAGACAAAAATTATTTGTGTTGTGAAACGTTCCTGTAAGTGGTGAGTTTCTTTCTTGCTTTTAAATATCTGTGCAGAGAATCATTACTCCTTGATGAAATCAAAAGGAAAGGGGTAGAGGAAACAGGCACAAAAATTAAAGTGTTCGGAGGCATTTCACTTTAAGATCAATCAGCAGCGACTATGTGGAAATGAGGTTATTCTGGCAGACAACTTCTGAAGAGCAAGCTGGGCTCACCATTCCTAGTTAAGTATGGGGATCTCCTCAACCTGAGTGTCCCAGTGTAATAGGGCTCTTATTTGCAACCCCCTGGTTCTGACGAGGGAAACATGATCAGACTGTGTACTCTAGTTGGCCAGGATCACTTTGAGCTGCTGTGCTGCAGAGGCTTAGCATGCTTGTGATGTCCTGTCTGCATGTCTGTGGGAATGACAAAAGTCTGCACATCCCTCAGGACAGAAGATGCAAATTACAGGAAAATAAGAGGTGAGACTGGGAACCAATTCCCTGAAATAAAAAAATAAATAAATAAATAAGAAAGGAAAAAAGTAAAAAAAAAAAAACAAAAACATAATTTTTCCAGTTCATTAATTAAAATTGACATTGCAGGGTTTGCAAAGACCAGGAAACGACTGCGCCATTTCACCACATTTCAAAACCTTTTCACTTGAGCAGACAAGTAAATCATGCAATTACTGGGACTCATTCAGCTCTTTAGTAAAAACACAGGCCTGCAACCTTGGGTGTAACATACATTGAAATTAGAAGAGTTGAACTGAAGATATTTCTAAAATGTCACAACTGCTCTGTGACACTGGATGATATGTTTATCCATTCATTATCACTGAGAACACCTGGGGCGGTGCTCAGGAAATCAGATAGTGCCTTTTAAAATAATTATAAAAGAAGCATAGATTAGCAAGCTGAGGGGGAAATAGACAATCCTGAATCACGATGCTCCTAATTTTGATCTGTTTGGGGGCATCAGCTTCCAAGTCACAACAGTGTAATAACTGACTGCAACTGTCAGCAGCACTGAGGAGAGAGAGTGCCAAGTAGGACTATTTCTAAAAAGCAAATGTTTTCCTGGAGATGAAATCCCAAGCATTCATTTTCTGTTTAGAAAATTAAAACACCACATCCATTGGTGGTGTTTCTGGTGTCAGTTTCTGGCTTGATCCTTTTGTCTTTGGAGAAATAGGAGACAGCGCTCCGGACTGAGATCCAGGAGACCTGGTTCTGGTCTTGCCTCTGCTGCTAATCAGGCAAGGGACCTTCCAGAAGCCTGGATCTTAATTTTTCTTAAGTGTGAAATGAGGGGGGTGATTTCTCAGGCTCCTTCTTCTTTAAAACCTGTGCTCTCTGAAATTCATTCAACACTGGACGTTTTCTCCTAAGCACTAGGGTAGGGGTGGAGGAGGGGAGCCTGGAAGAAGTAGGCTATTTTATTTTTAACCTTCAAAGGAATTTAGTTGAGCAGATGCTACCCTGAACTAGTCAGAGTAGAAAAGAAATGATATGGCTTTTAAAGGGCACATCTAGCATATCTACTGGGGTAAAGTAATTCTGGCAATGCTTCAAAGGATATAACTTTTGATGGTAAAGTAGGTAGGTTATGGAATGAAATCACATATGGCAGGCTGTCAAAGTCTCCTACACTTTCAGTACATTTATATAAGTGCAAATGGAGGCTGCTTAGATGGGGCAATTTCCTGCTAAGACTGCTCTCAGATTATCTGATATTATTTGACTAAATTATCTCTGTAGAAGCTGAGGACAACTTTTATGATCAAATATTTTGAAATTAGTTTTCCTCGTTGGCAGATTATCTGAAATATGAATTGCTCTCGTTTGAGCACTTGAAATTGAAAGGCTCTGGTAATAGCAATTATAGAAAAACAAGGGTACTGAAGTGCTGTATATCACGCTGAAGGGAATATGTTTATAGGTCAGTGATGTCAATAACTGTAGTTCTCCCAGATACCTCGCCGTTACCCTTTTATCCTGGACTAATTCAAAGGACAGACTGACTTTCTTCTTAACAAGGGTATTTCATTCATTTGTGAATAAGTACTGATTTTATTGACTCTAGACACTTAAACATGGTCAATTCATATTTATTACATTTCCCAAACCTTTCATAGGGTGTCTGAGGATCTAAAATGTATGAACACACTGAAATGTATAAAATTCTAAATAATTCTGAGCTATTATTATCTATATGATTGACTTGTGTATTCCTGGTGTCCTCTCTGCAAAGCCGTGGCATAACTACGTGGATCTTCTCTGCTCACGTTTATAACTTCCTGATGAACAATAATTATAAGTAACATTTATGAAGCCATTACCCTGTGCCAGGCATTGTTCTAAGCACTTTCCTGCCATTAAAGTTTGTAACGCACCATTGTTAGGCCTGGTGACTATCCCTATTTTACAGATAAGACTCAGAGAGGTAAAACAGCAGGTCATACATCTAGAAAGTGGCAGAACCTGAGTTTAAACCCATCCCACTTTAAAACCATCCCACCTCAAAGCACTCATTATTAACCGTTAATGCCAGCTGCCTCTGGGAAGTTTTAGGTAATTAACAAATAGAACTATTCAAGGTTTATGGGTTAAGAGAAACTGAGACTTAGAGCAATTAAGCATCCTGCTTAGTATCATAAAATAGTTATTCTCACAATGCCACTGTATATAAATGAACTTCTGAAAACATCGGTAAAGTTATATAGTTATATCCAAAACTTCTGATGTTGCACATTATGAGAAATACTCTAAGATTCGATAGCAGGCCCAGTAATCAAGAACAAGGGTCTAAACACAGCATACCCATGTTATTTGCCACACATTTAATGTGTCTTCAATCATGCCAGCATTCGGCTAGTACTGAGTGACCCACATGTGTCCAAAATTGTGCTAAAAACTGGTGTTGTTAGGCATAGTTCCTGCCTGCTCAAGGACCCAGTGTCTTCTCTTCAAGATGCCATAGGCATGGCAACCAACTTGCACTGACCTGTGGAGCGTCGATCTCAAATATTTTAATGAATAATGAATGTCACACATTACAGTCAAGAGATGCACTATAAACCACAGGAGCAAAGAATGTGGGTAACTAACTCTTCCTGGAGGAGTTTGAAATGGATTTACTCCGTTTATTTATTATCATTAATAATAATGATAATAATAATGATAATATAATAATAATAATAATAAATGATTTTTAGGTCAGGCCTTGATGGGCATTTTCCACATGGAAAAGGGGAAAGTGGTATTCCAGGCAAAGGGAGGCATGTTTGCAAAGTCCTTGCTTATAGTAAGAGAGGAGTCTGGGAAGTTAGGACAGGGCCAGATTGAAAATGGTGTTGTAGGAAGCTAAGGAAATTGGACTTTCTCCTTTAGATTCTGGGGAACCATGAAATGCTTTAAAGGGAAAAGTGAAATAATAGATCTGTGCTTCAGGGCCAAAAAATTTTATTCTGGAAAAAAAAATAGAAGATAGGTGGCATCTTACAATTAAAAGGCAGATAAATGGCCCAAGGAAAAGATGAAAATCAAATTACAATAGGCACACCAGTAGAAAAAAAGAAAAGGGGATGGATTTGAGAGGCCTTTTTCAGATAAGATCAATGCTTGGTGACTGATCCAATGTGGTGGAAAGCAGGAAGGAAGTGCATTTTTAAAACTCAGTTCCAATTTAGACATGTGGCATTTGAGAAACTTGTGGGATGGCCTGTTGGATAAACAGGCTTGAGAGCTGGAAATAATGGGTTTAAACTTACAGGTTGGGCAGTGGTTAGCATGTAGATTGTACCTGGACGAGAAAAGGTAGATGAGTTTCCTAAGGATCTTGAATTTGCAGTTCAAGAAGGAGGGAGTAGGGGCCACTAAGAAAGTAATCCTGAGAAGATCCAAATTTACTGAGAGGCAGAGAAAGAGAAGGTACTATATAAAATGAAGTAGAAATGATCAGAAAGTGGGGCACGTGGGTGGCTCAGTCTATTAAGCATCGAACTTTGGCTCAGGTCACGATCTGAGTTTTGGCTTGTGAGTTTGGGCCCCACTTCAGGCTCTGTGCTGACGGCTCAGAACCTAGAGCCTGCTTCAGATTCTGTGTGTGTCTCTCTCACCCTCCCCAGCTCACGCTCGCTCACTCTCTGTCTCTCTCAAAAATAAATATTTTAAAAAAATGTTTTAAAAGAAATTATCAGAAAGTGACCTGGAGCATCTCTTCCTCAAGAAGAACCTGGAAGATGTCATTAGAAAGGTCAAAGGAAAAGAAATTTTTCAGAAAGGATGTGATCATGTGCCTGAAAGTTAGAATACTATGAGGACAGGAAAAAGCCATTGCATCCAGCAGTTAGATTACTAGCGATGTGAATGTCATCACTAACACCATGAAGGCTGATACCAAAATGCAGCGGGTTGTTGAATGAGCCGTACAAATGTATCTAGTTGTATTAGCCTCTCTTCTAAGCGGTTCAGGGGTAATGTGGTTGGGTAGCAGATGGGGAAGGTGGTTTGGGAGAGACGCAGGGCTGCTAGATCTCATTTTTCAGCTTCTTTGAGTTGAACATTAGGTTGAGAAGTTCGGCATGCAGAAAACATATATTAAAGATTCAAAAAAGGGATAATCTTTGGACCCAGGACTCAAAAGGATAAGCTTAGTAGTGTGAAGGCCATGAACCTGAAGAAATAAAAAGGAGTATTTCTTGCTTCTGCTGGAGAGAATTTGAGGTATGGAGGAGGAGAAGTGAGGAGGTATGAATTTGAGGTATGGAGGAGAATTTGAGGTATTTGAGGAGATTGGAGGTAGAGGTGGGGAAGGAGAGAGATTTGTTTTTGTTTTAGAGGAATTCATCGTGTTGCTCACTGGGTAAAGGTGAGGCCAGAAAAAAATCTAGGTAGTTGCCTTTGCTGGGATTGATCAGCCTTGGTCCATCCACACAAGGGTGCAACAGACAGAGATAAGAAGTACCAGTGGGGGTAGCGGTAAGGAAAGATCAAAGCAGGAAAGTCCAGTCAAGGTCAAGGCCAGGGTAACTCCCTTTTCTGTCAAACCCAATGTAGGTATCTCCCATGAGCCAAAAATCCTAGGATACTCTGGAGGGAGAATGGATTCAACAGTGGGCCAACACCTTGTGCAATTAACTAGCACCGTTTAATGTAGCTCATTAACCACCACTGTAGTCTGCCAGCGCTGACGTTTCCACTGGTAACAGATGCTGAGGTCCACTCAGAATATCAGAAGCCAAGATTCAAGGGTTGTATTCACTAATCCCCCTACTAACATCTGATCATTTGTATAGAAAGGAAAAAAAAATGGAGAAAGTACTTTCTGTTAATATTGTTAACTTTGAAATCCCATCTTTGCTTCCTTTTCTGCTTCCGTTAAACCTCATATGAGCAGCCCATATGATGGATGATTTTGCAAGTCTCTCTTTGACTTTGTAGATTTTCCATTGGTCTTTAATATTCTCTCTGAAGACGGAGGCTCTCACATTGCTGTTCTGCTCATCTGTTTCTCCAACCGATCCGTACATGATTGGTAAAGAATATCTTCAGGAGGCACAATGTCTGAGAACATTACAGTCCTTCACTGAGCTCTTAGTGAAGGAAGTGATTTGTTTGTTTTGTTGTTTGGAGTTTATTTCATGGTGAAAAAAGAAGCCTTTCTAACTGTTCTGTTTAATTGTCACTGGTTATTAAATAGACATCTGTTTAATAATTATAAGTAGACTTCTTATGTCTACCGGAGTGATGATTTGGTTCACCTCAGAGTAGGTGATACAGAAAATATAAATTCAAGATCTGGAGAAAGAGTCTCAATCCTGCTTTTTGTTTCTTCAGAACGAGAATAGAATAAAGGAAATAAGGAAAGGGAGTGGAGAGAGAGAGAGGGGAAGCTAAGAAAGAATGAATTATTGTTAGTCCCCCCCACCAACCCCTTACAGCCCACCTTAACCCTTGGTTTGCCAAGTACAAACCGACGACAATTGGCATTTTACAAATATCTAAATGGAATGTATAAAGTAAGCCATGATATATGCCTGCTTGCAAAAGTGAGCCTATTAAATGAAACAAATGCCATCCGTGTCTGTTTCCAGCTGAGGTTATAATGTGTGGGGTGGTCGTGAGAGCCAGTTTCCCTTGCCTTCGGTGTCATAAACCACAGTTTATGGTACCATATGAATTTGTAGAGCTGATTGTTTTATTATATTTGAGTGTAAGTTTTTCATCCCTTTCAGTTCTGCCACCATTCTGGGAGAATACAGGTTTTGTGCTGATACGATGTTTCCCAGCTCTAGGCATGGCCTACCCCTACAACTGACTGTAATTTACTTTTTGGTGTCTGTCGCCTTGAGCTTGCCTTCTGACTAGCTTGTTGAATGATGTGCTAATCCATTATATTTTTCAGACAAGTGTATCGACCAGTATAAACAGACTGGAGGGCACAAGCCTAAATGAAAGCTATACTTCCCTGAATCATTTAAAAAGCTCCTGCTTGGTGGCAGTGCAAAATAACTTGGCTCCGTACATTAAGTAAAGGGGAGGGAGATCTCAATAAATAAAACAAAAAATTGAAATATCCCTGCCTACAGGAGCTTAGTCCAAGTCTCAGATGTTCACCTTCATTCACCTCTATTTTTGTTTAACATGATCAGAAGGGGCCACTTTAAAATGTCCTCTTCTAATACAAATCCAGAGTGAACCACAGCATTCAGCATCTCCTGCCACTGGTGAGCATCCTACCTGATCCTCAAGTGTCTTTCACCTGACGTCACTTGCATAACTGTAGCATGTTGATAAACAGCAGAGAGCAGGCACTCCGGAGGAATGGCAGCCCAAAAATGAAACTTTAGCTCCGCCCCTTCTGAGTCTCTCCCTTTTTCAGAGATGTGAGAGCGGATGGCCAAATGGGTTGAGGGAAAGTAAGTTTCAAATTAATCTTCCATTTAAAAAAAAAGAAGGGTCATCCGAGCCTAAGCCCTTCGATTTACAAGACCAAAGCCATGAGGTGAAGATTTACTGGTCGAAATGGGAGTCAAGATACGGTAGCCGCTGAAGCTTGTGGTCGGTACATTGAGATTTAGCCTGGCACCAAGTAACGTTTTGGAAAAGGTGTTCTTCAACAAAAAATACAGCACAACCACAGGAAAGCAATTCCCTGATGATAAACAAAGGCTCAGTTTTTTTTCTGACACCTTTGATGCCTGTTACTTTTACAAAGAGTTGCATTGGGAATTACTCCTATCTCTTCAGGTTACCAGTATAAAAAATATCAATCCATTCTTCCCAAATCTCTTGCTCTCTGCTTCCTGAGGTTTGAGAGGCATACTGTGTATTTTTTGCATTGGATTTATTCTTCGTGGCCAGATGCAGACCATGATAGACCCTTCAGTCTGCAGAAAGAGGGGGAGGTTTCAGAACACATTCCTGAACGTTTCATTGGATGGTCATGGTCATCATGTAAGGCTAAGTATGAGGCTTTTATGCCCATTTGACAGATGCAGAAACTAAAACTACCCCTAGTGAATGGCCAAGGTCATAGACTTCCCACTTCCTTTCCTGTCAGAGGTACCCAAGCAACACTGAGACTTTTTACTCTCCTGCTAGGGAGGGGAAGCCAAACTGAGCATGGCATGGTCTCTCTTTCCTCTATCCTGATGTAGCAAATGCTGTCAGGCCACCAACAATCCAGCCCCCAAAGAGCTTTGCTCTTTGAGGGAGATAGAGGAAATTAAAACGTTGTTGAACGAGAATGTTTGTGGAGATCTTGAGCCATAGCCCTTAGGACAGTTTAAAATTCCGAGCCTGCACATGCACAGACCTGTATAAGGAGAATCAGTGAATAAATCCTTCCCTCAATTCCAAAAGCAAATAAAAGGACCTTTGTGGCCACACACAACCCTTCTTTGATCTCTGGTGCAGTATCTCTCAGCTTTGTACCTATTTTAAACATACTACATGGAATTTGAAATTCACTTCTGGGCCTTCGACAGCCTGTTGGGTCAGCGTGTTCTTTCTAGTTATTTCTAAAAGAAATTACTGCCCACAGCTCTCTTTGCTATTTTGAGAATTCTAAACTCACTCTTCCTTCACCTCCTCCTCCCATCATGAATCGGATGAACTACTGCTAGCCATCCGCTGCTCACTCAGAGGTTTGGCCAATGGGCCTGGTAACCTATCCTGCATTTATCAAGGGCACTGAATAGTTATTGACTGACTGACTGAATGACTGGATGAATATCCTCCAACTTCCATAGAGTATTTTCCTCATATGAATAATCCTGCATTCGGGGGGAGTTTTAATGAGATTGTCCATTCTGAACTTTGTTTCAATCTTCCACATTAACGGACTGAGGGGAGGCATGACTAGGATCACTTGTAGTTTAGGAAGACTGGTTTGATGGGCCAACTGAGTCATCATCTAATCAAACCAGGGGGAAAAACAAACAGAGTTACCTTTCCTCACAGAACAACACATTCAAATAATGGAGTTCAAATATTATCGACGTTGACATAGCAGGAAATGGGAATGAATTTATATTTATCGAGAATAGACTATGCACCAGGCTCAGTGTTAGCAGCAGTAGCATTAACAACAGCAGCAAATTATATCTGTTCAAGCAAATGTATATTCCAGAAACTATACTAAATGTGTGACTTCTCAGTTAATACAACAATGATATGAGGTAGACCCTATCAACAATAGCTTCATGAGGTAGATTTCATCATTCCCATTTTAATTTTTATTTTTGAGAGAGAGAGAGAGAGCGCGTGCATGAGTGGGGGAGGGGCAGAGAGAGAGGGAGACATAGAATCTGAAGCAGGCTCCAGGCTCTGAGCTATCAACACAGAGCCCAACACAGCACTTGGATCGTGACCTGAGCTGAAGTCAGATTCTTATCCAACTGAGCCACCCAGGTACCCCCTCCCCCCCCCCACACACATCATTCCTATTTTATCCAGAGTAACCAGTACCAGCTGAAGAGCTCTAACCTCTCTGATGAAAAAGTAAGGGTGTTTGGTCAGGCTTTATGGGGAAAATGAATCCCAGGATGTGTCTTGAATGTAAGTCCTCTAATTCACACATCTCAGTAATCAGACCTCATACCAAAGTGAATAAACAAATACAAAAATAAATCTCCTTTGGATTCAAATAATAAACCTTTGCAATCAGAGAAACATCATATTTTATTGGATGATTTGGGCTGGGCAGTTGAATGAGCTATAGGATCTCACTATGTGACTTGACAGATTTCATATCTCAGTTCCTTGGTATTTTCACCTGTAAAACAAGAATAATTATTCAAGCTCTCTATATATTATAATGAGAGATGATAAAGATTGATGGAATATAGATGCATAGAATGAAAGATTCAGAATAAATGTACTCCTGAGTTCATAGATCTGCTATTACTAATAATGGAATTGTCTTACTCAGAAATAGTGTCCCTATTTGGTTGTACATTTAATTATGAGTCATCTTTTTCCCCCTCATTCAACCAATATATATTAGACATCTACTCAGTGGCACTATGGGGAATAAAAAGATAAAGAAGTCAGTCTCAATCTAGAAGTTAAAAAAATAACTAATGTAATAAAATATGTACCTTGATTTTTTTTTTAAAGCTGCCAAAGTTGGCAATAAAGCTCTTGTTGTGTCTCCATGATGCCAAACATCAAGGAAAAATGGAAAAGTTCAAGCAGTAATACAGATGTTTCAAAACATCTGGATGTTTGCTATCCTGTAGATTTACCGTATGGATCTCCTACAAAGCTCTTCCGTTGTAGTTCAGGCTTTCATAATTAATTTGATGTTCTGTTTTTTGTGCTTCGTAGACCAGCTCTTTTACTAAAATCCCTTTTGTCGGTCATAAAAGACTAAACCTTTTGTACTTGATGGCCTTAAAGCTACAGCTGCAATGTGTATAAACCCACGTGCTATGCTTAGTGATAGCTTTTTAATATATTTTAAGTGTTCTGGGAGTTGGCCATGAGGCAAACTAGGTAAGTGCTAACAGGGCTTATACTCAAGCCAGTTAGAGGCCATGGGAGCAGGCTTCCTGAGTGGAGGTTTTAGAGCCACCAATCCCTTCTTGATCCATTGGGCAAAGGGAAGAAGCTGCCAAAGGTGTGATGTGAAAGCTGGTATCTCAGACATGTCAGATAAAAAACCATTGTTTGCTGTGAACCTAATCCGATGCTTAATAATTTCCTTCTAAGATGACTCCAGGGCAGGAAGGGGGAAGGGAAATAATTACAGGGGAACCGAGAGAGGCCAGATGGCAGATGTGTTTGAAAGGCCTGACAGTGACCTGTGGGCTTTGAATGCTGGGGAGCCTTTTGCATCTCCTTTACCCCAGCCTGCAGACTTCCAGCCAGGGTAGTTACCCTCAGTCCCCGCAGGGCAGTACAGAACCAGGTGTGGCTGCCTGCTGCCTCATTTCCTTGCAACTGAGGCCATCATCTTCCTGACTATAAAACAAAATGGCTCGGCTCACTCTAAGTTTTCTTGGAAAAAATCTCATTCTTATTCATATCTGCTGGAAGCCCCAACTCTGGCCTAGAACTAACTATGCTTTGTTTAATTTTGTTGGTTTTATTCCCCCCCCCCAAAATGGCTCATGTTGTTTTAATTACTTTCTGTCAGTACTTGGAAGAGCTGGTTTTGAAGTAGCTGTCCATTCCCTCCCCCTGCCAAACATGGTGATCCGTTTATGCTTCTAAACCCAAGGATTCATCCACACATCAAAATATGTGAACCTTAGCAAGATAAAAGCTGTCCAAACCTGATTTTGTTTCTACACAGATGGCTATAAACATGACACTGGGATATTAGTCTTGGCTTTTCTTGACAGACCTGAAAATTGGCCATGCAGAACTGTTTAAAATTGGTAGGAAAAACTTACCCTGAAGTTTACTGTTGATGAACACAAGAGAAAGCACGTAATTAATGGAAATGCATGTCAGAATAAAGAAAAATGTGTTATTCCCTTCACTTCTGAGTCCTAGCCAAAGGTGTTGAATAAAGCTGATACTTCAGAGGTACAAAGGGGACTGCTCTCATTTTAGTGAAGTAAAAATTTGTGTTAGAATTTACATGTGCACTAATGAATTTATACCCTGAAAAGTCTTTTAATTAAAATAGATTTCTTAATTACAAAAGTAACACAGAACAAAAAATCAAATAGTAAAGACTAATAAGAGATAATATCACATCCATTCAGAAGAATAGAGTATAAACATTTTGATGTGTGCCTTCTCAGATACCTCTTTATGGATTTATATTTACATATTTCTTGTATTTGTTACTGCTGTGACTCTTTGACAATTTAAAATATAGAGTTTTTTCATTGTTGATAACTTCACTTACCAAGTATTGGCTGCATAGTATTTCTTTTCTAAAAATATGATATAATTTATTTAACCAGGCTGTTACTATTGAACATTTAGGTCATTTCCAATTTTGTACCACTGCAAACTATATCTTTTAAATGTCTTTGCAGGGAAATTTTTACATGTGTTCCTATTATTATGTTGTCTGGATAAATTTCCAGAAATTCAGTCAAAAGGATAATATGTCTTAAGAGATTTTTATACATTTGGCCCAATTGACTTCAAGAAAGATGGTACTGGGGCACCTGGGGGCGTTAAGCGTATGACTCTTGACTTTGGCTCAGTCATGATCTCACAGTTCTTGAGTTCTAGCCCCACATGGGCTCTGCACTGGCAATGTGGAGCCTGCTTGGGATTCTCTGCCCCCCCCCCCCCCGCCCCTCCCCAACTCACTCTCTGTCTCTCAAAAATATATAAACATTTTTTAAATTAAAAAAATATGGTACTTGGGGCGCCTGGGTGGTGCAGTCGGTTAAGCGTCCGACTTCAGCCAGGTCACGATCTCGCGGTCTGTGAGTTCGAGCCCTGCGTCAGGCTCTGGGCTGACGGCTCAGAGCCTGGAGCCTGTTTCCGATTCTGTGTCTCCCTCTCTCTCTGCCCCTCCCCTGTTGATGCTCTGTCTCTCTCTGTCCCAAAAATAAATAAACGTTGAAAAAAAAATTAAAAAAAAAAAAATATGGTACTAATTGACTTTCTCCCAGCACTGTATTTGATAGTCCATTTCTTCAAACCCTTGCTAGCACTACGTTTTGTCTTTTAAAAAAACGTGATAAGTTGAAGGAGAAATGGCATTCTCTTGTTTTCCAAGAAGTTTCATAGTGTCTTGTCTAACTTTGAATAGATGATTGCTCAAATGTTCCATAGCTCTTACCGAACGCACATGCCTGGGAGACTGATGTGTAGAGTGGCCATGCTGGTCTCATTTGCTGTAGCATTTCCACAGGACCCCGTGGCATTCCTGGAGTCTGCACAACATAATATTATTATCCCATTATCTGTGGGATAATTATCCCATTATTATCCCATGTCTGTGACCGGCTCTGTCTTGTGCTTCTATTCTAGTTTTGTGTTCATTCTGGAAAGGACAGAGTAACAATCTACACCATCTAAAGAGTTGTTTTACCCCAACTCTTGCTCTCTGAAATCATCGTGTCTCTTTTTTATGTATTTGTCTACTTCTGTACAGCACCTTTTAAGTTTTGAAGATTCTTCTCAGAAAGAAATGCAAACTTCACAGTGGATATTAAGATAATGTTTCACCTGACAGAAAAACAAAGCAGGCTTTAGTTCCTATAACTAATGAGGACATCTTTGTCTTAAATCGCAACTTCAGAAAAAGTTCTGTAAAAAAGCACATGGAGATCATAAAACATCTGAAATGATAAAGGCATCTAAATGAACTAGTTGATTTTAGTTAGAAAATAAATGCTTTTCCTTACCTCAAAGCTTCCCTTAGTGCTAGATATTTAAAGTTTTTGATACTGTTTTTTAGTGCTAGGGGATAGCATGTGACCTGTCACTGTCAGCACTGTTATTAAAATGGACAAGAAAAATCCTGTACTGAACCTTGGATGGGCCCTAAGCACTACAGAAAGCCATAGCCTTCTACCACCTCATTTATTTATGTGAGTTGAGAGGATGAAAATTAACAATGGATCTCTCCATCCAGGCTACTCTTAGGGGTTGGAGGGTTCTAGGTTCTAACATTGTATAATTGTAAGACATTCTTCTCAGTTTTGTCTAAGGACAGAGAAAGAACGAGTTAAGAGTCATGCCTTGTATGGCCAGTATGATAGCAAGCATTCACTCAAGTAAACCTACCCTGTTCAGGGTTCCCATCATATCTGCAAAGTATCTGGTTTAGGGCAACAGAGTTGCAACCTGAGAGTGGGGAGGCTAAGACATTGTCTCCCGTGCCTCAAAATGAGAAAGGAAACATACAGGTGACCATAAAATTGTCCTTTGCTATATGTAAGTATCCGTGCTTAGTGGTATTTTAATAAAGATATGCAATATCTTTCAGCAAACAATAATCCCCTAAGAGTTGACCTATGAAGGAAAAAAGATGAGCTAATGGCATATCAATTATTAATACCTTATCTAGTGAATGTTTAGGCATTGTGCAGACCTGCAACTCCCACAGTGGAGAAAATAATCCTTTTTTTTTTTTTTCTTCCTCCCAATCTGTGTTAGGTCTTACTGGGAAGGAGAACAGTACCCAGTTTTAAGAGAAACTTGAAGATTTTAAGAGACTATGCATATGTAGTCAGAAAGGAAAAGGGCAGATGTCAAATAGCATTTTGAAAACCTAAGTAATAGTGATTTAAGAAGAGTATCAGATTGAAGTTGAAGAAATTATATTTACTCCACACAGCTGTGCCATAGTTGAAACTAGTTATAAAATACGTAAGGTTAACCTCTTCATAGTTCAAAAGTTCTTCACTTTGGGTCCAAAGACCAACGTGGAGTCTGTAGATAGACTTGAGAGTCGGTGAATTTGAATGGGGAAAAAAATCACTTTAATTTTACTAATCTCGGGGCGCCTGGGTGGCGCAGTCGGTTAAGCGTCCGACTTCAGCCAGGTCACGATCTCGCGGTCCGTGAGTTCGAGCCCCGCGTCGGGCTCTGGGTTGATGGCTCGGAGCCTGGAGCCTGTTTCCGATTCTGTGTCTCCCTCTCTCTGCCCCTCGCCCATTCATGCTCTGTCTCTCTCTGTCCCAAAAATAAATAAACGTTGAAAAAAAAAATTTAATTTTACTAATCTCTAATTGAAATTTAGCAGTTCTTTCTGTTATGAATGTAGACTACAAGCCACGGTACTGTGAGTAGTACTTGCATTTGTTATCAGTAGACATTGTATATATATTCATATCCCATTACCACTCTTGTAGATACCTTAGAATATCACTACTCGACAGTTTTTGTAATTACTAAACCCAACACTAGATGTTGTTATTAAACACATTAATAAAAAAGCACATATATTATTCTATCACATATTTAGAGGATTTTAAAATATTTTAATAACAGAATTCCAGTATAATTGGTTTCAGTATAATTGATTTTAAAATATTTTAATAATAGAATTTCAGTATAATTGGTTTCCTTTGTAATTCTAACATTTTATGCATTTAAAGACATTATTATACGAAAAAAATGTATGTGGACTTCACCAGACTCTCCAAAGTGTCCACAGCAGAAAAAAATTTGTCAACCCTCTTCATAAAGAGAAGTGTATAAAAATGGGTCAACAGTGATAAGGGAGAGCTATAGAGAGACATTTTTCACATTTCAAACTTTTCAAAATCTGCTTAAAACTCAGGTTAATAATTTAAAAGAACTCAGGGTACACGTACTTTAGCTCCACTATTTTAATATTTAATTCCCATTTCTAAGGAAGAAAACTGATAGGACAAGATCTGAGTCCTGTATAAACTTCTAGCCAACAGAAGGAAATCTTTTTTTTTTTTTTTTTTTTTTTTTTTTTTTTTTTTTTTTTTTTTTTTTTTAACGTTTATCCATTTTTGAGACAGAGGGAGGCAGAGCATGAACGGGGGAGGGGCAGAGAGAGAGGGAGACACAGAATCGGAAGCAGGCTCCAGGCTCTGGGCCATCATCAGCCCAGAGCCCGACGCGGGGCTCGAACTCACGGACCGTGAGATCGTGACCTGGCTGAAGTCGGACGCCCAACCGACTGCGCCACCCAGGCGCCCCCAGAAGGAAATCTTTTGATGCAATAACTTGTCCTTGTTATATACCCAGAGATTTTAGAGCATCGTGAAACATACCCAGATTGAGGGGTAGTTCAAATTAAATTCTATCTGCAAATAATTTGACATCACTTTTTGAGTACCTCCTATATAATTACAATAGTTTTAGATTCCAGCCTTGACCTTCAGGAGTTTACAGTCTCTTCAGAAAAATCAAACAGTCACGGAAGACATTTATGATTGCCTATAAACATGCACAAATAAATAGGGTATTACCTGAGTAGGTGGTTAAAGACTTGGTTAGCCTTGGGTTGATACAACTTGGGAGCTCTGGCAGGCAAGTATGCAGATGTGAAATGGTGAAAGAAGGAAGTATGAAGGCACTTCACATGTAAGGGATAAAGAGCAGAAGCACTGACCTAGAGAAAGAGAAAAGGAAGTTCACGTTTCATATATACGACATGAGCTTGGAAGAAGGAAGCAGATTCAGAAGGGGAAGAGGTTTGAACACTAGACAAAAAAGGTGAGATTTGTGTTTTTAGTTTAGGTAACATGGTAGAGGCAGGTTGTTAAAGCAACTGGATAATAGGATGAAAAGAGGGAAAGAAACTGTCATAGGAGAGACCAGAATAGAGCTTCTAGTCTAAAAATATACATGAGGTGGTGAGGGAGTCCATGCTGGAGTAAGGTAATCAATCACTGTGAAACTCAAAAGAAATGGGTAAAACTGACAAATAGAAAGGATAAAGGTTGGCAGTGTTGAGTGGCAGTGTTGAGCGATATGTAAAGAGGAGAAGGTGAAGGAAGCAAAAGGAATATGTGGTTGGAGTTTCGGAAATGTAGAAGGACTCTAGAAAGGGGGATGGCACCAGGGTGGCTCAGTCGGTAGAGCATCCAACTCTTGATTTTGGCTCAGGTCATGATCCCAGGGTCATAGGATTGAGCCCTGCATAGGGCTCTGTGCTGAGCATGGAGTCTGCTTGGGATTCTCTCTCTCTCTCTCTCTCTCTCTCTCTCTCTCTCTCTTTTCCCCTCCCTCCCTCTGTCCCTACCCCCCCCCTCAGTAAATGAATGAGAAAATGCAAATAAAAAATACATGTAGAAGGACAGTGCTAAGTGCTACACATTAGTAGCTCAGAATTTGGGTCCCCTACGATGCCCCCACCATGGGCTTTTTCCTCTGTAAGGTGACATTTGTGTGCTTCGTTTTTCTATCAGCCAAGTGGGCAAATATGCAAAACAAAGGAACATCTCAAGGAGTTAAAATAACCTGTGATAAGGTGATATTTTTATAAATTATGTGATTTTTTAGGAGACTTTTGAAAACAAAAATTTACCTTGTGAAAAACAAAAGCAACTAAATCAGCCGTACAGTGCTTTTGTAGGAATCTTAAGCAGTGTCGTGCCAACCCATTATCAGAACTGATGTCATTGTTCCAGAGGGTTTACCTACTGATAATTTCTTTTACTTCTCCATTGAGAATCCTGCTAGTGTTTAACGCATTTTAGATACAGTATGAAAGTCTTAAAATATGGGCTTTGAAACTCTGGCAAAAATTTCACTGGCCTCCTACAGAACATTACAGAGACTTAACAATCTGATTATCTTTTTGTAGTCCCTGGACTTCCATTTCTTATCATTCTGTTTTGTTTTCATTTTCTGATTGTATTTTCAGCTATAAATAAACAATGAAGGATCATATCTTGATATCTGTGATTATCAGAAATATTAAATGGTGATCAATTTTGCTGTTATCATTTAGACTCAGATGGTGAGTGGTTATGAGGCACCTAGCAGGTGACCTCAGGAGTATTTTGTAAGGGACAGTCATAAAATACTTTAGAAACTAGTCCTCAAGTGCTTTACTTTCTCTTCCTTAGGGATGAGAAAATGAGGCATCTTATTTCATTCTCTTACAAATATGTTTTATTTTAAGAAAACCAAAAAACAACAGTCTTCATTTTCAAAGCAATCAGCTTAGTTTTACCAACTGTTGGCATATATAATAGTTGCTCACTGCCTAAAAGGATTCACTGGAGTCCTCCATCTGCAGAATTAATTCTGGACTACTTTTGTTTTTTAAGTTTATTTATTTAAGAGAGAGAGAGAGAGAAAGTGTGCAAGTGGGGGAGGGGCAGAGAGAGAGGGAGAGAGAGAACCCCAAGCAGGCTCCAGGCTGTCAGCACCGAGCCCGATGTGGGGCTCGGCCTCCATCTCACCAAACGTGAGGTCATGAGATGAGCCAAAATCAAGAATCAGATGCTTAACCGACTGAGCCACCCAAGCGCCCCATGTACTACTTGTAATAGATGAATTGAATATCCAAATTTACTTGCAAGATAAGTTTTATGAACAGATACTTTTTAAATTAAATAAATATATATATAACAGGTAATCAAGAATAAAAATGGAATATAATAACTATAAAAGATATTGTAAAATAGATTAAATCATAGCAAAAGGGATGTTTTAAGGAATAGTAATGTGATTGTACAAAAATATAAATTTGTGATTACTTCCTAGTCTTCTGTTTTATTTGGATATGACATTCATTAAATGTTTGATGTTACAGAGATTTATTCCCCTTTGTAAAAGTAAGGATGGAAAGGGAAGAGCTGTTGCTTTTAGATTAAGGAATCTTTCCCCTCTTAAGGGGAAGAAAAAGTACACAGTGAAATTGTATTTCTGAAAAGTTACAAATAAATTCAATTTTAATAAAATACTAAAATAGTGGTTCAAGTACATTGAGAATCTTGTCTTTAGTGGAACATAAAACAAAACCTTCTGGAAAATTAAGAGTTATTTTCAAAGGCCAACATATTTGCTGATGTACCCTTTTTTAAGTTTAGAAGTTAGAATATATCATTTTCTTTAACCAGTACTTGCCAGTAATAAACAAGTTAGGTAACAAGTGTGTGGACTTTATTTGGACTCACTATGTCATTAGTTTTATTAGGAAGAAGAGACCATGCTTACTACACCATGTGGTTTATAAACCTGTACTCAAATGGGTATCAGAAAACTCGGAAAAAGTACTACCAAAGCTCCAGTGAGGCTTTTGGGAGAATGTAGAATTTGGGGGAGCTTTGAGATACACTGGAAGACTAGGGGAGGTTGCTCAGTTCAGACTCAGGGACACAGCGTCCCCAAACAAGGGGCTTAAATCTATAGTTGAATGCCTGGTTCTGTTCTTATCTACCCTCTTATGCAGTTTCACCCTTCTTTTGTCTTTTTTCCCCATCTGTGTTTCTGCCAGATGTATCAGTTCATATGGTTTCAATTGGAAAAACATTTTAATGCCCTTTGTTTTCCTCATTTAGTCTGTTGTCAATCGATCAGGATTGCTATGCATCCCTATTTAGTTTTGTCCACAGATTTAACTCCTATATAATATAGAGAATATTATGTCAATTATTGTGAAGGTTAAATGCACTTAATATTGTGCTTTACCCAGGGCAAGGAAACTGGCAATTATGGTCCATGGAGAAATTCTGTAAGATGGCAGGCTAGTGTCCTATTAAAGATTAGAGATGCTGGAACCAGCTGTCTAGGTTCCAGGCCCACTTCTCAAATTTAATAAATGAGTGACCTTAAGAGGCTGTATACCATGCATGCTTCAGTTCTCTAATCTGTTAAATGGGAATTATAGTGGAATCTACTTCATGGAACCACTGGGCGTAGTACCTGAGATAATTCATATAACACACTTAGCACAGTGCCTGACTCCTCCCCTCCCTCCTCCTCGTCTTCCTCCTCTTCCTCCTCTTCCTCTTCCTCCTCCTCCTCTTCCTCCTCCTCCTCCTCCTCCTCTTCCTCCTCCTCCTCTTCCTCCTCCTCCTCCTCCTCCTCCTCCTCCTCCTGCTCATCATCATCAAAGCAACTTCTCATTCCACTGGGAACAAATCACTGAGCCTATTCTCCTTGAAATTCTGATTTCTGTGTAAACCTGTAGCATATCTTCTCTCCTAAAAGACTTTTGAAGCAGCTAATTTTAAGGCTTTTCTTTGAATTGGGTGTTTAATCGCAAACAATTAAAGAGTTCCCCAAATGATAAGCTCTCCCCCCAAAATCCTAAGTCCCACATATGCTAAAACTGCTCTAGTAACCTTAAGGAACACTGAATGCAGAACCCCAGATAGATCCAGTGTGTAGAATGGGGCATCTTGGGCACAATTGTTTAATAAATCCACTTATCACACCTCATGATTTCCCTGCTACCAGAGAAATTTTGTTACCCTGCTTCCAAATCATTTGTCTTAGTCGAGTGTGTTCCCCTGAAATTAAGGTTTTCCCCTGTCATGTAATCAGCATTTTAAAAATAAAGCCAGATTTTTTTTTATGGATTGGGAAGTGTGAAAATATAAGGCATGTTTTTCTAATTATGAAACTGCTGTCAAACGGGTCTATAAAGCAGATGCACTTTGCAAATTAGAGGTTGAATCCAAGGTTCCTATGGCTCCAAAATGGCTCCTCCTTTGGCCTCCACTGTTGCCTGTAGAGCTGAAAGCAGGTGTGATACGAACATATTGTCTCTAAGACCAAAGTTCCCTCTGTAATCCTCCCAGATGCAGGGCAGATCCAAATATCCTTTGGCAGTCAGATTCCATGTTGGCACCACCTGCCAGCAAAGTATTTGCAGAAATTGAACCCTGGATGCTTGATCTTTCAGGGCTATCACAGACCCAAGTCCCCCTGACATAAGGACTTAGTTTAATTTCTCAACCTGTCAGCTGGTTCATCTTGGGAACTCTTACTTCTTGCTTTTCTTTTTGCTATTAAATTCCTTCTGCTAATAACAGCTTATAGGTTTTCTGAAAGCTATGAGAGACTCTCTTCCTAATTTGGTATTTTCATAAGTAGATGTTGGATGATGAAGCTCACAGTGTGAATCAGGGTAGCCGAGGGAACACTGTTTGGTGTGTCATATTCAGCCTGGTTATCTTAGCAGTAAGAACTGCTACAAGATCTTCTTTCACAAACCTCTAGTCTATTGTAAAGAAGTATACTTTGTTTTTGTCTTCATGGTCCCCAAAACATGTACCTAAATGCAAATCTATTAAAATGCCTTGCAATTTCTTTTTGAGCTTCAATGTCAAGCTTTATTTAAAGGAAATTTTGTGGCTGGTCTTTTTCCTGCAGTTCAGAAGGTTACCTGTTTCACTTTGTATAGAAGCAATTTAATGGTGTTTTCTGGTTGGAGAATGATGTCCATCTTCTATTAAAGTAGAGCCACTTGGATGAAGATCATCTCCCTCACTCACCATGAAAGATGGGAGGAAAATTAAATTCTACTTGTAGCTGAATAGTGCTTATGGAAATGAAGAAAGACAATCAATATAAGAAGCTAGTACACTCAGAAAATGGTAAAAAGCCTCTCCTTTGGACATCAACCTTCAAATATTTCAACCTAACTGCTGATTTCCATGCTGGTCAAGTAGGATGAGGTTCTTTGGTTACGTCAGCACACACCCGGGAAACTTGCCTAAAATTACTCATGGTTCAATGAGTGGCCTTGATTACAATTTAAGTGTTCTCAGATCAGGCCAGTGACCTTGAGTCAAAGCATTGCTTCACATGCATTTATAGTTCTTAACCACACATCCCGTCTGTCCTCCCACCAGCTACTATAAAGCTGTCTTTTTAAAATTGGACTTAAAAAAAGATAAGAAATCCATTTCAGATAAAATTCCAGGACCTTGACCTCTTGGCCATGGTGTGGTTATTTGGTCATGGTATGGCTGCTAATGACTAAAGCCAAATGATTGGAAAGCACCAGTTTCCGAGGATGGAAAATAAGCCTACTTCACCTTCAAGAGTAGGTAAAAAAAATTGTGCAATTCCTTAGTTACAGAAATTAGTGCTTGAATTCTGTTAAGGGAGTTTTGTCCTAGACTGTTGACAAAGAGGAAAATTTTTCACTGAATTTGGGGAAGCAAGGAGTACTTTCCACTAGATAAAAAGAAATTTGGGGGGATGTAGGTGGTTTAGGAAAGTATCAGCAAGAGGAGAAGGCCAGGAAGTACAGCAATAAAACCTAAGTGTGCTGAGATTTAGAACAGACCCCAAGAGGCAACGTGATTATGCATTAGTTGTTCCTTGTCAATTTTTGAGATATCTCAGGGGAAAAAAATGCAGATTATTTTCGTAATAAGTTCAAAGGGTTATAAAAAAATCTTGAACAGAAAATTCCTCAATAATATATTATTTCATTTGTATAAAAGTCAGAAAAGGATGTTCACCAAGTTAAGTTTTAGGGAATCTTGGGCCATACGAAGTCTTCCAGTTCTAGCATTTAGCAGTAATCAAGACCTCAATTCACTGATCACTAATCCCCCAAGTCAGGTTTTTACGTTTTGTTTTCTCTTGAGTGGCCTTCAATATTTAGACATACACGTACACTGCTTATTGTCAGATGTTCTGGATGCTGTGCATTTTTGACATGTGAGCCCCTTGCTCTTGATCTCCTAATTGCCAAGGTGAATAAGACATTTAGAAGTGGCTGGCTGAAGCATTCAGAGAAGGCTATTAAAGGAGTCAAGACGAAGCCCATGTGGTGTTGGTGATCCAAGAAGGCCACTTTTATTTTATGAATACTCAGGGACCAGCCATTTTGTCATAATAATAAAACAATAATGACTTTATTATAATGTTATGGACATGCAATCACAGTTACACCAGACCTGAGGAGCAAAACCCCCATTTGAGACCAAGTCCCCATCTGTTGATATGAGGTGGATGGAGGAGGGTCATGGAAAAGTATACCAGTACACCCTTGCTATGTAGCCATCCTCCCTGACTTCCTCTGAATCCAGATGGCTCAGAATGGGTTTGCAAATAACATCCTTCACCCAGTCACTGCTTTCACTCATTCATTTATATTTATTCCAAAAACATTTACTGGACACCTCCCATTGGGTAGACACCACACTAGATAGAGTGATGGCCGCAACAGACAGGCCTCTGACTTGAAGGTTCATAGGTCTTTCGTGACACTCGCATCTCTGTCAGGAAGGGACAGGTTTGGACAGAAATCCACCCTGAGCAGATCTCTGGCCTCCCAATACCCTTTTGGGAGAGAAGGGCATGTTAGCAATATGATGACTAAGTTTCTCGACAACTTTTTTTTGAGCAGGGCCTCAGCTTCCTGGGGGAGCAGCTCTCCTTTCACCTTTCCCACTATTTCCAGGGAGCTCTCCTCATTTTAACAGGAACGCACCAACCCTTTTCAGCTTCTTTTCACAGGACTACAGAGCCAGTTTTCCCTGTTACTCCCTCACTGTCACCTCATCCTGCTCTGCTTTGCTCTGTGCTTTTATGTGGCTTAAAAAGAATCGGCTGCTGATTTTCCTCGCGACTTCTTGACACGCAGGCCTAGCTATAGGAGCTCCATACAAGCCTGTATACTAGTCTATCCTCCATTAGTTAGACTTGAGAGTAGGAAAGCTGAGTTCTCAGTTAAGGAGAAATTGTTTGACTTGGGAAGAACAAGATTCTAGCAGTATGTGGGTGGTAAACACTCCTCATTCAACTACTAAGGCAATTGACTGCAGACAGACCCCCAATGTGAGCAAAAGCAAAGCAGCATTTCTGAAAGGTGCCTTAGGCTGTAGTGTTCCAGGCCTTTCGGTGTCTTACCAGTCTAATCTCATTTGATTCTCACAGCTTAATTACACTAGTAGAAACCACTTGTAGGAAATTTTCCATCTACCACATCTAATTAGCTATGTCCCCCAAAACTTGAACTTTGTGTCACAGCAGTTTACCTAAGCCCAGTCAAGACACTTAGTCTCAGCTCATTATCCTCCTGGTTTCTTCTCAAGGGAAAATGTCTAACTTACCCTTTAACCTGGAAATAATGTGACTGCCCAGAGGGAGAAAATCCCCAAGCAGGAAAAAAAACAATCTCTGGACTGGCCCCATGGCTTGGGGTATATGTGTACATTATAGGGATACTATGTGTATCTTGAAAATGTCTTACTCTCTAAATATTTTTACCAGGCACAATGTTTCTCTTTTTATCTTCACAAGATTGTTGTGAGGTAGATAGAGTAGATATTACATTAGTTTTTACCCAGAGAGGAAATTGACATCTTACTAACTGACCTCTGGAAGATCAGAAATTAAGTACAGATTTCACATGATAGTAACATACCAAGGTCTCTCCTGTGTCATATGGATTAGATCAGTGGCATCCTCTGAAGTGGGTGGCCTAGACCACTGACCTCTACAGAAATCATCTTCTGTATTCTCCTCCCTGAAATCTTCCCCCCACCAAAGGAGAAAAAAAGACACACAGGGAAACCAACTTGATCACAATGACAATGAAGTATAATCATCTATCAAATAAGTATTTATAACATCTTTGAAAGTTGCTGAAAGGAATATGAAAAAGTTTAAAATGTGCCCCCCCCCATATTTGAGATATTAAAATTTCAATGGAGAAACAAGACATGAACAAATTAAAATTTAAGAGGTAATGCAGAGCCAGGTGTTGACTGAGTGCTGATGACTCAGTGCCAGTGGAATCCAGAGGAAGGAAAGGACTAGATGGGCTAACGAGGAGAGGGAGTGCTGGGATTCGGCCATGCTATGACAAATGAGTAAAATCAGAATCAGTTAGTACAAAAGCATCCAAGTGGAGACAGCTATGTGAGCAAATTCTAGAGATGTAGATGGACAAGACATTTTGGGGAATAGCAACCAGATGATATACAGACAAGAATGTGCATAGAGATGAGGTTGGAAATCCTTTCAAGGAGGTGGACTGGGGAGTCTTAAATCCCAAAGGACCTTCTTTTGATGGTAGCATAATAATCCCTCAAGGAAGTTTTGAGAAAGAGACTAAGACAGAGTAATAGTTTGAGCCAAACATGCTCTCTCATGTTTTACAAATATTAGAACCTCTCCCTCAAGTCTCATTTCCTCACTTCTTCCAGCAAATCTATGTATTCTTCAAAAAGTAACTCAGCCCTTTGAAAACTTTGCAGACTTACCTAGGGAAAGTTTGTTCCTCCCTTTTCTGTCTTCTCACAATGCTTCGGACACAGGTCCTAGATGATAAAGCTTGAGGTAACTTCCACTTTGCATTCCCCATTTATAGCAGTGGGCCTAGCACTTGGATGGATCTTATTGTCAGACTGAATTCTCCACTGAGAGTAAACAAAACAGCACCAAGTAACATTTATTGAGTGCTTGATCTCTACCCGGCATGGTACCAGATGCTTTCCATGTATTAACATATCTCTACCTCACCATTCGACAAGATATATTAAGTCCATGTTAGAGCTGAAGAAATGAAGGTTTGCCCAAAGCCACATAGCTATTAAGGGGCAGTGATGTTGGCCTCCAAAGCACATTCTCTTTACTTATACTAGTTATGTTTTCATCTTTTAAAGGCTTATGGTACTTATTACAGCATTGTATATATGGGAAATGTTTTAAGTGGAGAAACAAAAAACACTAGCAATTATTATCAATGACTAGAAAACATAAGGCCTCAAAATGTTTAGCTGATAAAGAGCATTACTGCTGCCATTTGGTGAGGCTGCAGATGCCAGCCAGCCCTGAGTCCATCCTTATGCAGCAAGCCAGGGCTAGCAGGGGTCCACAAGCCTCACACCTTCCCCAATCTCCTGGGCTATAGGTTCCTCTTTAGTACAATAAGAAAATTGGACTAGATGATTTCTAAGGCTCAGTCTACCTTTTATATTCTAAGATCTGAGAAATTAACATGTTTAAATGAATTCACATTAAAAGACAGATGACCAGTAGTCCTTACTTTTACCCTTCCTGGGAGTTTTTGCAACTTAAAGGGGACACTTATCAATGGAGGTGATTCTTGGTATGGCAGAATATTGGTCAATGAGGGAGTATTTGTGGGCAGAGATGCTACCCAACACACTGGTTCCACTCCATGTATGTCCCAAAGCTGATTTAGGTGCCTTAACCATGAGCATCCTATTAGTAGCCTCCTACATGTACCTCTGTCATATACCACGTTATTTATTTTCTTGTCTGTTTTGCCCATTAGACTAGGATATCTTCAGGGGCAATAATCTTTCTTTTATCTCTGAATGTCATACTTCTATAACCTAGCGAGAGCTCAGATATACTTTGGTTGAATGAATGTACCTATTTATGTATCCTTAAACAATTTTTTTTTTAAACAGGACCTTAGAATCAGCTTCTCTCCCTTATTAATTGCCCTCATGTTATCCCACAAAAGATGCAGGGACCCTTTCCACAACTGTCTGTCTCCTCTGGTCCCTCTATACAGCCACACTGCCTGCTTTTGTTCTCCTGCAGTTTGAGGGACCCCAGATCCAGACCTTTGCCTCCCCAACCTCCTGCCTGGGAAGATGTATGGACCCTTTTTAAGACTTGGCCCTGAGAAGAGCCTCACTCAGAATGGACCTCTCTTCAACAGGACTGCCTCTTGGCACCTCAGAGAAAGTCAGAGGATTTTTAGCCTAGATTTTAATAGTATTCTTCATCTAATTCATGTTAAAAGCCATTCCAAAATGTCTGAAGACATCTCTTTGTCCCCATGTAAATGGTAGCCAGTGTTTCAGCTGAAAGGGGAAGGAGATGTGGGACAGGAAAGGGGAAGACAACAGAGGTACCCCAAAAACAAAAAGAGAAAGGACTTAGGCTCCAAAGAGAAGCTTGAGGGAAACCATTCCATTTGCCTAGAAGCCCTTCTGAATGGCGAGGAGAAATCTTATTCCATGTGACCCATGAGAAGTTAAGAAAAATATCTTTTTCTATTTTGTTACGCAAAGCTGATTTTCTTTGGGCCTCTACCTAATCAGTGACAGTGTCAGAGTCTAGAACTTCACAGTGATCATGGAGCACTTTTGAATCCTTTCTGTTTTGAATCCTTTATTGTAAAATAGATGTCTTATGCCTCATTTGCTGTAAAATCTATTTTATTGTGGTACTTAATTAATGATCACTTTGACCATTTGTGGCAAGTGGCCAAAAATTTATCTTACCTGCCTTTCTTTCTTTCTTTCTTTCTTTCTTTCTTTCTTTCTTTCTTTTTCTTTCTTTTTTAACTGCCAGTGTTTGAGAAAAGCAGATTAGGTAAAAACATATCAATCTGCCGTATCTATTAATAAACTGGAGAAACTAGCCAATTTCTTTTTAAATTACATATGAAAGTCTTCCAAAAAATACTATTTTGTTTTGAATACTGAAATGATATGCTGTGAAATTCAGGGTTAATGTGTATTATACATTTGTGATTTGGATTAGAACATATGTGCATAAAATTTACAAATTATCTCATGTTTGATAGTGATTAGAATGAGAGAAAGCAGAGGAAAGAAGGAAGAGGGAGGAAGTGAGTAAAATAAGGAAAGAAAATGTCAATACCTAAAATTTTTAATCAGTCACACTTCTAAATAGATTTTAAGGGATTCCAACGTTGAATTCTATATTGATAGCAAGGCACGCTTATATTTAATGTAAAAGATTCGTTAATACCTTATGGTGATATGAACATAGAAGTCTAACATTTCTTTGTTGCCCAAAGACCTTGCTTTTGGTGAACAAGGAAGCTTAAGAGAAATAGACTATTCTAGGCTGTTTGGAATCTTTTTTGACTTGGCTTCTACTGTGAGACCAGCCAAGGTCCTGCTGGCTGTGATATCAGGGTTTAGCTTGCAGCACATAAATATGGAAAGTGCAGTTTGTCGCTGGTATTTGTTTTACACTTACAAATTAGGAGACACATTTACTGTAAATATAGTTAGCATCCAGAGGTTTCAAAGCTAAGAATATGCACGTTCGAGATGTCTTTGCCTTATTTATGCTGTGGCTACCACATTTGTATAAACAGAAAATTACTCCATTCATGCTTTATTACTTCTTCTTTTGTACCACAGCCTTGACCCCAGTCATCATAAATTGAGAAATAGTGGGGAACTAATGGAGACAGATGGGAATATGGCTTGCCATTTACTCAAATTGGTAAAGTAATTAACCTCAAGGTGCTGGTTTGCAAGAAAAATTGTTGGAATATCTCAGGACGTCGGTAAACAGACTCCCGCTTTAACCAGTTCTGACAACTGCATCATAAACTAGACTTATTCTGTTCAATTGACCTGTCAACGTCTTGAGTCCAAATAAAGATTTGTATTACAATGCACTTGCTGAGAAGTGGGAGAACACCCTTCTGTGTCTTTTCAAATGGGCTGCTGTTCTCTTCCTGCTAGCTAGGAGCTGGACTGTCATATATTCATTCTTCAGCCATTATATTCCTTAGAAATCTTCCATTACTGATTGTGTGACAGCTTCGTGACAACAGATGGTAGTCATTTGGCTCCGGAAAATGAAATGAAAAAACATGGGCCAGGCTGGCTGGGCTCATTTAGAACAGCAGTGGACAGAGGCCAGATCTAGATTTTATTTATCGGGGGACGTCCTGTAATGAAGCCAGAGTTATGTCGGTGGTATGTTTTTCCCTACAGATTGGGAAATGGGACTGGATTTCTGCAGATTATTGTATAAATCAAAGGTGGTCTCGTGAATAGGGTCACCTGACCCAACAACAGTATATTCCTTTTGAAAGCTGACAGATTTCATGTGTTCCAAACAGGCCTCTGCCTCTCTCTGTGTCCCTGTTTCCCTCAGTCTCCCCTTCACTCTTTCCTGGGAACAGCATTTAGTCTCCTCTTTCCCACATTATCAGCAGTGAGTTCCATCTTCAGGACACCATAGCTTCCTCATATTCAGTTGAGTAACAAGGAGGGGTTTGGCTCATTGAAACTTGTATGGCTTTTGTTTCATGTGTTTCAGTCAGTGGTTGAAACTGAAACTTGTATGGCTTTTGTTTCATGTGTTTCAGTCAGTGGTTGAAACAGCCATAAAAAAAAAAAAAAAAAAACCCTTTGTGATATCACCATAACATTTATCTAGAAAGGCATATGTCATGGGAACATAAAGAGTAATGGTAAACACATGCGTTCATGATAGAATAAAACTAAATGTTCCGTGGCATCTCAGTTTGAAGAAAACTCAGTTGACTCAGAAACATCAAGGAGTCCTGGGTTATCAGGCTGGCCTTCCTCATGCATGCACCTGTGGAAAATTACAAAGCCAAGTACACCCTTACCTTATTAATTCCACTCCAGGAGGGCAACATTTGTTTGTGAATCCCAGGGTGCTGGAAGCTATGTTAGGTATAGGGAATGGAAGCACTCAGACTTGGGTTTCCTCTGATCTGGCCAGCTTTCATCTTTCTACATTGTGGTGGTCATCTGAGAAGACTCAAAAGCATCTGTTCTTTCAAAGGGTAGATATATAACTGCCTTGAATAAAAATATTTTGTGTAGCCCTATTTTGAAGAAGAATGAAATAATTTGCTCGTCTTCAATTTTTTTTTCATTTTTTAAAAGTTTTTTAAATTAATATTTTGAGAGAGAGCACAAGCTGGAGAGGGTCAAAGAGAGAGGGAGAGAGAAAATCCCAAGCAGTCTCTGCACTGTTGGTGCAGAGCCCGATGCAGCCTTGATCTCATGAACCATGAGATCATGACCCCAGCCGAAACCAAGAGTCAGAGGCTTAACCAACTGAGCCACCGAGGTTCCCCTATTTTTTTTAACCTACATAAAAATTCATAGAACTCCTTATTTAAAAAATATATCCATACTTCCTGCAAAGTTGCCTATATATTGAACCTTAGTTCCTCTTAATTCTTCTGCAGTCCCTGGGATTAATTTTTTTTTTTTCAACGTTTATCCATTTTTGGTACAGAGAGAGACAGAGCATGAACGGGGGAGGGGCAGAGAGAGAGGGAGACACAGAATCGGAAACAGGCTCCAGGCTCCGAGCCATCAGCCCAGAGCCATCAGCCCAGAGCCATCAGCCCAGAGCCATCAGCCCAGAGCCCGACGCGGGGCTCGAACTCCCGGACCGCGAGATCGTGACCTGGCTGAAGTCGGACGCTTAACCGACTGCGCCACCCAGGCGCCCCTGCAGTCCCTGGGATTAAAAAAATACTTCAAGCTAAGACAAAGTAGAGGTCGTTTACTCCAATGCTGTGATTTGCTGAGTAGGAAGTCCTTTCTCTTGAAGAGTTACCGCTGTTGAACTCATAAGATACCAACTCCCTCCTCTTGCAAGAATCTTCCTGTGAAGCCACACATCCATCCTGATTGAAATCTCCTTTATCCTGACCCATTCCCTAGTCTCATGTTCTTTTCCAGAGAACTAATGCTCGCATTCTCGTTTTCCTGTTCTGCCCCAAGCTCTCCAACCCATTCTTCAATCTGTGCTCTACTGAAGACTGGAGTCCTCAGCCTGCTAAACATGTCCATCTTTCTTTGACTTTGCACCTAATATTTATTTTTGGTTTCACATACTAATTTGTGTGTGTGTGTGTGTGTGTGTGTGTGTGTGTGTGTATAAACAGTTTCAACAGTTCAACTGCTATTTTTATCTGATCAAGCATCTAAAATCTTATGTTTAGCAATCAGGGTAAAATCTCTCAAGCCAAGCAGTAGGCTTTGAAGAAAATGCCATGAATTCAAGAAGGCCATATGTACATTGATCCCTGAAATATGAATTCCCAAATTACATAGTTGCATGCATCAGGCTACTATTCATAAAATATTACTTTACGCATTGTTTGGTGCTGAGACTTTATCCTAAGTAACTCTAAAATGATGGCTGCATAAGTGGTAATTCATGAGTTTTCAAGTTTGTGCTTTACGGCTGATGACTGCATAATCTGAAATGGTTGATGACTTCACAGGTTACATCAAAACTGCTTTCAGGGTGTCTTATGCCTGTGCCTATTTCCATCATTAAATTAACCATGAGTTAATGTGTGATTGTTAAAGAAAACACAAGGCAGCATTTTGCCTTGATAGCTAATGGATTAGAATGGCATTAAATATTTTCCTCCTGGCAGACATAACATTTTATAGTTTGGCTTTAAAATAAAGGGTATTTTATATACACTGCAATTTCATTCAGTTATTTCTCAGACATTGGCACCTCTGTTGGCTGGTTCAAACTTTGTCATCAGCAGAAGAAAGTACATTTAACTTATTGCAGTCTCTTATTAGGCAAATGTTTCTAGCAAGCACTGGAAGCCTTAGAAAGTGAGATGTTAAGTGTTAAGTTAACATGTTAACTCACCATGTTAAGTGAGCATGTTTCTATATTTTTGCCTGTCCGTGTGTCTGTCTGTTATGTTTATGTATCTGTATTTATTTGCTCCCCAACCTATGATAAGGTGAGCAGTTTAAATCCATTTGTTACCTGAATTGTTTTCTCCTGTTTTAAAACATTTTAATTTATAATCAGACAAGAAGAACAGATGTAAGAGTTGTAATTTAATCATTTTATTGCTATCTTTGTATATTTTGAAGAATTAGGTATTGTACTCATGGGAAGTCGTATTTTATGCCTAGTTGGAAAAATGAATAATGTAATAATATGCAAAATGTAAAGTTTTAGAACTTCACTACTGGGTAAGGCATATAAACTAATGATCTGGTTAAGGTCCCCTGTGCACCATAATAAATATGGACTAAATTTGTCATTATAGCTTTAGACAGAGGTTTCAGGCAACAGATTTAATTAAATCCTTTTTTAATATTCATACTTCTAAACTGCATAATTCCCTTCCACTGTAAAACTGAGTGCTATATTAAAACAAACAAAAACGGCAGATTACTAAATGGATATTAGCGTGAAGTCAATAAGCATTTAATTCTGGAGAGAACTCTGTGAGGAGAGGGGAAGCTTTATGGAGCTTGCTCAGGAGATCCTTGACTTATATCTGTGAAGCTTGTTCACAGAGACTTCCTTCTGTTTTCATGCTGACTTTTATAGGGAGGTTAATTAGTTATTTGTGGAACTCATAAAGGACACAGGGGCAACACAGGAAGGTTATTTGTTGTCCATTGAAGAGTGATGATTAATGAAAAATATAATTCAGACTCCATGAGGAATGTACTGATGACATTGAGGAAGTCTAGAATATCTAGATACTGATAGCTTTTAGGAAGGTTAAATAATAAAGCTATTACCCTGTAAGGTCTTGTGCTTCTTGTGACGCTCAGCTCAGGGACTAGACTACCCCAACAACTGTAGATACTAGCACAGAGCAAATCTGGATATTTATGTTCCCCTTTTTGGTGATTTAAGAACTCATTCTGAATATTTTATAAGGAATATTTCCTCTGTGGAGGATATAGGATACACAGAATAACCAAATACTAATTTTTGGAAGAATTGTCCGACCAATGTCATTAGCTGACTTCCTTACCATCCTTGCTAAAAAAGAAGTAAAAAAACCAAGCTCCATTTCCCCAAGATCATGTTGCCACTGGAGTTGGTAAGTATGCAACACAGCTGATTGAATATCCCCTTACTGTATTTTATCCACCTATACTGGATTTTTTTAGATCCATATTTTTACACCCCTTAACCAAGCCCCTCCTTTAAATTATGACTTTCTCTCTCTCTCTCTCTCTCTCTCTCTTAATAATCTTTGTTTATATAGCACCTATCATTAGTGCTTCATATCAGTAAATGTAGACTAAACGAATGGAATATTATATAGGAGCAATAACATTATAATTTTTTATCACAAAGAACCATGTAAGGTAGCTAATCTGACCTCCAAATTGTATAGATTAAAAAACTATGGACTAAAGAGGGTTTAGTTGACTTGCCCATAGTTAAGTAAATAATGACTAGTTAAGGATGACAGAGCAAGTGGTGACTACTTTATTAGACACAGCAAGAGAGAAAAAGAAAAAGAATCCATACTCTTTATCTTAAAGTAGCCCACAGTCCACAAATCAGATCCTACATATAGGCACAGACACAATTAAAAAATAATTTTAAACAGCATAAGAGTAAACACCAAAATGTACACTCTACAGTTAGTCCATCAAAACTATGAAACAGGGAGAAAAAAAAAGAGCAATGGAAGTTGACCTATCTGATAAAGGATTCATGGAGAGTGATATGATTTTAGCTGGACCTTGAAAAATAAGAGAGATGGTACCATAAGCATTGTTATCTGGAGAAAGCTGACTGTTTTCAGAAGGTTCTTACAGAAGAGCTGTGGGACAACAGAAGCATATTGTGCTTCTACCCTACCCAGCATCTCTCCTGGCCTCATTGGCTGGACCCCAAAGAGAGAGGATAATACCTTCTTTCCTTACTGTAAAGCTCCAGTTCAGAGAATCAGACTATCCACTCTGAATTTGTCGTGAAACAAGTTCACAGCTGATAATATGGTCCTAAGTCAGGAGAAATAGATTCATTTTCATTTTCTAGGACTACCTTTGAAGTAGTTGAGGGAGGATAATTATTTTCCCTCTTCAAAGTATTTTCTCACATCATTTTCCTGGAAATGACAATCGGCCAGTGCCCCAGGTTGGCAAATCCAACCTTGGTTTGATGAGTGCAATTCTGAACACAGCCCTTGATTCAGTGTTAGTTTCCATGGCTCAGAATTGAGCTTTGCAAAGTGAATTGTCATATATTTTTGGCAAACCATTTTTTTTCTTTCAACTTTACAACCAAAAGAGGAAAGAGGTGGTCCCAGAACTATTTCAAACTGGAAAAACAGCTTGGAAATGAAGATCACATTTAATTTGGTCTTCTTAATTTGAGTGAGGAAGTAAAGACATCAAGGGCTCTTAATGACAGTTACCCAAATGATTTATTTACCTACGACAGATGCAGGTATAGTCTTTGATATCAAACCAAGGGCGTCTTCTCTGAGACTAGCTGAATATGTGTGTTAAAATGCTACAATTTTTCCTACAAAGTAACTTAGACTTAATACTCTGTTTAGAATATATTCACCATATTTTGATCATCATAGCTGTGTCTTAGAAGAAAATTTCCCCTTAAATGAAAGAATTTTGAAATCTTCACATTTACAGTAAGCATGGGGACTTATGCCTTCAACCAAGAATAACAGAGTCTAGGGTCGCCTGGGTGGCTCAGTTGGTTAAGTGTCCGACTTCGGCTCAGGTCATGATCTCGCGGTCTGTGGGTTCGAGCCCCGCGTCGGGCTCTGTGCTGACAGCTCAGAGCCTGGAGCCTGTTTCAGATTCTGTGTCTCCCTCTTTCTCTGACCCTCCCCTGTTCATGCTCTCTCTCTGTCTCAAAAATAAATGTTAAAAAAAAAAAAGAGTAACAGAGTCTGGATTTATCTTCCTACATGAATAATCAGAAAAAAGAAAAAAGAGATATAAAACATTGCTTTCCAACTTACTAGGTATCAGGCACTACAGAACAGTGATGCCCGAGAAACCAGAAACCAAAGTGAGCCCTATACTTGCTTCAGGTTTCAGGGATCAGGTTCCTGGCAGAGCCTTGAGGATCCCCCAAATTAAGGAAATAAGCTGAGAGTGTGTGGAGAAAATAGCTAGAATTCACAGGGAAAAGAACCAGAGATGAAAGAGGTTCACAAAGACAGAGCTCCTGAAATTTGTAGAGAGTTGTCTTTATTCAGCTGAGCACTGATAAGTGCATGCATGTGAAGAAAGCAGGCAAAGATGGGGAAAGAACTCTCTCAAAGGATTACAGGTAACAGTGCCCAGCACTCAAATAGGATTGAAAACAGTGCCAGTTTCCACTAGCCAGCCTAGAAAACATCAAGACTTACACAGCATTGGATAGAGTATACAAAAGGATCTTTTTTCAGTAATAGGGAATAATTAGCCCTAGTCTAAGCATTATTCCAGTCCCACCTAACAAATCTTAAAAGCAAAACCTAAAAGCATCAATTGGTTTCCATGTTACTTACCTGCATTCCAGAGCAAATCTCAATAATAGTTATAGGAATAGGATATCTGAGACCCAGCAATGTAAAATTCACAGTGTCACATCCAATCCAAAATACCAGACATGGTAAGAAGTAGGAAAATACAGTTCATAATGAACAGGTAAATCAATTAATCAAAACATGTGAAGAACTGACACAGAGAGAAGGACACTAAAATGGTTATTATTTTTGCATTCTTTATGTTCAGAAAGTTAGTAGAGACATGGAAGATATAAAAGAAACCCAGATTTAACTTGCACAGATGAAAACTGCCGTGTGGATAAGATTAACAATAAATTAGGAATTGCAGAAGAAAATATTAGGCCTCTGAAAACATAGCAATGGAAGCATCTAACATAAAAAAAAAAAAAACAGAGAGGAGACTTGTAAAAATGAGCAGAGAATCATTAAGCTGGGGGACAACTTTTAGCAGCTTAAAATATATGTAAGTCCCTGAAGGAGTAGAGAGAATGGAGAACAGAAAAAGAAAAAAAATCAAAGAAATAGTGGCTGAAAAATGTCCAAATTTGATGAAAACTAAAAATCCACACCTAGAATCCCAGTGAAATCCAATCACAAAAATATGAAGAAAATGGCACTAAGGTAACTTATAATTACATCGTTCAAAACCAGTGAGAGAGAAAATTTTGAAAGCAGAGAAAGAGCAGCCAGCCGGGGGGGGGGGGGGTGGAGAAAGAAGAAAAGACTTTACATACAGAGAAATAAAAATAAAGATGAGAGCAGATTTCTCATTGGAAGCTATGAAGCAACATTTTTAAGATAGGGAAGGAAAAATGTTGTCAACCCAGAATTCTGTACCCAGTGAAATGACACCAAATAAATACCTTCACAAAACAATGAAGAGCATCAGAAATGGCAACATACATAAATATATGATTTTTCCCTTAATGTTTAAATCTTTTTATAGAAATATGTTTGAACAAAACTAATAGCAACATAGTATGGGATTTATAGCATATATAAAAGTTAAATGCATGAAAAACTACCACAAAATTCAGGAGGGGAGAAAAAATGTATACTATTATAAAGCTCTTTTATGTGGAAATGGTATACTGTCACTTGAAGGTAGACTTGATAAGTTAAAGATGTGTACTATAAACCCTAAAACAATTACAAAAATAGCAAAACAGAGCTGTAGCTAATAAATCAAGAAAGGAGATAAAATAGCATCATAAAAAAATACTCAATCCGAAAGAAGGCAGAAAAAGGCAGAACAAAGAACAGATGTGACAAATAGAAAACAAATGGCAAGATGATGGATTTAAACCTAGCTACATCAATAATCATGTTAAATGTGCATACTATAAATAGCCAACTTAAAACGTAGAGATTGTCACATTGTATCAAAAAAAGAAAGCAAGACCCAACTATATGCTGCCTACAAGAAACACACTTCCAATGTAAAGACAAAATAGATTAAAAGTACAAATGTAGAAAGGTGCCTCGCTGGTTCAGTCAGTAAAGCCTGTGACTCTGGTTCTCAGAGCCATGAGTTCAAGCCCCATGTTGGGCATGGAGCATACTTTTTAAAAAGTGATTATTTAAAAAAGTACAAATGTAGAAAAAGATACGCCATGCTAACACTAACGAAAGGAAAGATAGAGTAGCTATATTAATAACAAAGTAGATTTCAAATTTAACCATGGATAAAAAGATCTTTCATAATGAAAAAGGGGCCATTTCATAAGAGGACATAACAGTCCCAAATATTTGTATACTTAATTACAGAGCTTCAAAATTTATAAAGCAAGCTATAGAACCCTAAGGAGACATAAACAAATCCATATCATAGCTGGAAATGTTGATACCCATTACTCATAGACAGAAAATCAGTAAAGATATAGAAGATTTGAACACTATCAGCCAACTTGATCTAATTGACATTTATAAAAAATTCCACCCAACAACTACAGAATACACATTCTTTTCGAGTGCACATGAAACATTTACCAAAAAAAACAAAACAAAAGCAAAAAAAAAAAACCACCACCCAAAACATATTCAAGGTCCTAAAACAAGTCTCATTAGAAATCATGAACAGAAATACCTTCAGAAAAGTTCCAAATATTTAGAAGCTTAATAACAGCCTTTAAAATAACACATGGTTCAAAGAAGATATCGAAAGAAAAACTGAAATGTATTATGAGTGAAATAAAAATGAAAATGTAACATATCAGAATTTTTGGATACCACTAAGCATTAGTTAGGGAAGTCTATAGTACTAAGTGCCTATGTTAGAAAATAAGATCTCAAATCACTGACAACAGCTTTTATTTTAAGAAGCTAGAAAAAGAGTAAATCCAATCTTTAAAAAAAAATCCATATAAGCAAAAGAAAGGAAATAATAAAGATCAAGGTGAAAGTCAATGAAATACAAACCAATAGAAAAAAGTAAAAAAACAAAAGAAACAAACAAAAGAAACCCTACTCTTGACATCATACTTAATGACAAAAAATCTGGATCCTCTGCCCCTAATATCAAAAACAAGACAAGGATATGTAGTCTTACCTCTTAAATTCATCATTGACCTAAATTTTCTAGCCAGTAGAGTAAGGCAAGAAAAAGATGTAAAACACATCCAGATTGGGGAATAAAAGAAGTAAAACTGTCTTTATTCGCTTAAAACATTATCATCTACATTGAAAATCTGATTGAATTCACAAAAGACTACTAGAAATTGTAGGTGAATTTAGCAAGGTTGCAGGACACAAGATCAGTATACAAAAATCAGAGAGTTTTTTTTAAATATTCCTATATATGTAACAATCAATCAGAAATTGAAATTTGTAAGCCAGTACCATTTACAGTAGTATCTGTAATTACTTAAATATTTAGGGATAAATCTGACAAAAGATAAAAACAACTCCTGTGTTATAAATGACAAAAATGTTACTGAGAGAAATTAAAGACCTAAATAAATGGAGAAATATACCATTTTTATAAATCAGAAGACTTGGTAATGTTAAAATGCTTTTTTACTTAAATTCATCTATAGTTTCAGTATAATCTAAGTAAAAATTCTAGCAGACATTTATACAAAATAACAAATGAATTTTGAAGTTCATATGGGATAATTTCAAGAATTATTTTAGATCTATAGCAGTAAAGACATTGCAATGTTGGCATAATGTTAGACAAATATACAGATGGGGTGGATTCATACATTTACGGCCAACTGACTTGAAACAAAGGTACAAAATAATTTGGCAGAGCAAAAAATAGTCGTTTCAAAAACTAGTGCTGAAACAATTGGATGTTCATATGCCAAAATATAGTTTTGGTTCATAACTCATGTCATCAAATAAATAAATAAATAGCTCAAACTAGATCAGAGACTGAAATGTAAAATCAAAACTATAAAACTTCTAGCAGAAAACGTATAACAAATTTTTGTGACCTTGAGGTAAGCAAAAATGCCTTACGTATGACAACAAAAGCACTATCCACAAAAGAAAAAGTAGATGGCGTTGAAATTAAAAACCCCTGCTGTTTGAAAGTCTGTGTTAAATTATTGAAAAAAGTAGCAACAGACTAGAATAAAATATTTGCAATTACATGTCTGACAAGAGACTTCTATTCTGAATATATAAAGAATATGTGATGGGATCTCATTATGGTTTTAGTTTGCTTTTCCCTACTAAACTAATCTTGTATGTGTTTCTTTGTCATCTATGTATCTTCTTTGGTGAAATGGCAGTTCATATGTTTAGCCCATTTTTTAATTGGGTTGTTTGTTTTCTTATTACTAGGTTCTGAGAGTTCTTTACATTTTCAGGATAGAAGTCTCTTGTCAGATACATAATTACAAATATTTTATTCCCACTATATATCTTTTAGCATTACTGAGTATTGGCCAGGTTGTGGTGGAACCAGAACTCTCATATACTGTTAATGAGAATGTCCAATGATACAACCTCTTTAGAGAAATAAATTACCAATTTCTTAAAAAGTTAAGCAAATGCATGTTACATGACCTCGCCATTCCACTCCTAGGTATTTAAGGGAAAAGATAGCATCTGTGTACGCAAAGATTTGTACCTGAATGTTCATAGCAACTTCATTTGTAATCATCAAAAACTGAAATAGCCCAAAATGTCCGTCACTAAGCAAACATGGTATATCCATAAAATAGAATAGGATACTGCTTCTCTGGAATAGAAAGGAATAAACCTGTGATACACACTATAGCATGAATGAAAATCAAAATAATTAGGCTAAGTGAAATAAACCAGACAAAAAAGAGTATACATTCTGAGTCCATTTATGTAAAATTATAGGAAATGCAAATTAGTAGGTAGTGACAGAATGATTGCTAGCTGCCTGGGGATGAGAGTAAGTGTTCTAGAGAGGTGAAAGTAATATATTACAAAAGAGCATGAGGAGACTTTTGGGGGTGATGGATATATTCATTATTTGATGTGTGAAGGTTTCACAGGTATAAACATATGTCATGACTTGTCAAGTCAGATACTTTAAATACAGGCAGTTTGTTGTCTGTCAGTTATAACTCTAATAAGATTGTTAGAAAAAAAAAAAAAGATTGTTAGGAATAATTAATGGTTAACTCACTGGTGATGTAGAAATATCTTCAGGAATTTGGACAACTGAGCATTTTAGATAACATCCCCAATGGTAACATAATAGGTTATTTCTAACATTATTTAGGTCTAACCATGAGGTTTGCTTCACATAATGGACATTTGACTGCACTCTACTATCTAGCCTTCTGTATCTTTTGGTCTCATTCATTCAGGTATAACTTTGCATGATTTTATCAGAGCAGTGTGTGTGTGTGTGTGTGTGTGTGTGTGTGTGTGTGTGTTGTGTGTGCGCGCGCGCATTCTAGTACTAGGCAATTTTGAGTTTAAAAATATTTAAAAAATAGAAATAAGATGGCAGTTTTGAAGACTATGCAAATATGGAGACAGGTTTTTGAAACATTGAGACTTGAAATGCTCAAATATGCTTTTTATCCCCATGGCTTTTAGTTTTTGTTTTTATATAAAAAGTATAGACTGAATAAAAGATGGACAGCTTCTGACTGAGGAGTTAGGTTTAAGAGTGAGAGCTAGAGGAGCACCCCCATGGGTGGCTCAGTCACTTGAGTGCCCTGCTTCGGCTCAGGTCATGATCTTGAGGTTCGTGAGTTCAAGCCCCACATCATCGGGCTCTGTGCTGGCAGCTCAGAGCCTGGGGTCTGCTTTGGAGTCTCTGTGTGTGTGTGTCTCTCTCTCTGCCCCTCCCCTGCTTGTGTACTCGCTCGCTCGCTCTCTCTCTCTCTCAAAAATAAATAGACATAAAAAAATGTTTAAAAAAAAGTGAGAACTAGAAAAATGCGTTCCTCAATTCAGAACTAAGGAGAATATAGAGACCAGTGTAGTTGAGACTGAGTTCCCACCTTTGCTTAGAGGAAGCTTTAGAGGGGTCACTTGATGAGAGCCCAGTTTAGAAGCCTACTGCAAGATTAATGATTCTGCTACAAATGCTCCGTCCCGTCAGTCACTCCCACGGCATGCCTATACTCAGCTATCCACGGCACAAAGACCTCAGCTGGAATCACCCAGACATAGAGCACCTACAGAACTGAAGAAAAAGTCCTCAAGATCCATACCCATACTATCCCCCTGAGTCCACCCTCAATTAATTGAATCTTTTCTGAGATTACAATATGAATGTTTTAGAAATGTTCATCGTTACAGCATCCGTCTCCTGGAAGTTTACATCTGTTCAAATTCCTTTCACCACTGAGTCTTCCCTGACTGGAAGCTAATCCTCTTCCATCTCTCATCGAATGATGCTACTCACTAAAAGAAAAGTGGAGGTTTTTGTGCCCCAATTTCCCTCTTTGTAAAAAATGCTGGGTGTTGACCAAACATTTACCAGAGACATTAACAGCTTTTGACATGTGTGTTTTGCGGGGTTTGCGTGAATGGTACCAAAACCACAAATGTCTCTAATTCTCTGAATTCATCATTAGGAAAAACCACTGAGTAGACTTTGACTAAAGATGTTTGCTACTCCTTTCCATGAGGTGCCATTTCCTCTATGTACTTTGGATACGGTGTATGGCTTATGGGTTATTCTCTTTTTCTTTCTTAACCCACAAGTATTTGTGTATTATCATAGGTTCCTGTCTTAATTCATAAAGGTAACCAGATTTTTCCCCCACAAAAAAAAAAGTGCATGTGATGAAAGCAAACTAAGGACCTCTATTCTCTTCTCGGTGGGCTTGGCAGCATTAACATTAATGGGAGCTACGAGTGCATCAAGAAGCAAGTTCATCCCTAAGATGTAAGAGCTCCAGCCATTTGAAATTAGCCTTTGTGGGTCTCCTGAGTT
This sequence comes from Lynx canadensis, assembly GCF_007474595.2. Classification (NCBI taxonomy): domain Eukaryota; kingdom Metazoa; phylum Chordata; class Mammalia; order Carnivora; family Felidae; genus Lynx; species Lynx canadensis. The sequence goes on from NC_044308.2 coordinate 83,046,344, forward strand.
CTGCAGCACCAGGGGCTAATTCTTATTCTTTTTCATCTTTCCCCTTTCTTCACTGGGCACTGATGCCTCATTACACACTGTTCCTCCCATTCTGCAGTGCCGGGTTTCTGACTCTGTCTGGCCCAATCAAGGAGCTTGTAAGCCTTGTCCCACAGATATCCTAACCCTGGGTGGGAAAACACAGTTAGGAGCTGGAGTTTCGATTTGTTCATTTGTTTCTTTAAGTCTTTATTGCTTTAGCCAAATGGACGGTTACCTAGAGAAAAAAAAAATTGTTCAGTTCAACAGAAGAGTTTTTGTCTCATCTTTTAAATCACTTTCTGACTACCAAGTTGGTGACAGCTATTGGCTTTCATTTTCTGTTTTAGTGACAGGCCATAATGGTGCCTCCCAAACCAATGTTTGAAGTAAGTCTGGGGACGTAGGAAGAGGAAGAAATCAATTCAAAGATTTTCCACATTCAAGAATATAAATTTATTAATGAAAAGGAAAATAGCATCCAAAGCTACTTCTATCTGCAGCCCCAGGTTTATCTTCCCAGAAAGCCTATGACTGTTTAGAAAGTTAACTATTTTTTTCTGTTTAGAAGCACTAGATAATTCCATTTGCCGTGCCCAAAAGATGATCTTTCATGATATTCCTCTTCATCAACTCAGCATTGTTCCCAAGTTCCACTGGTAAACTACCTCTCACAAGTTCACAAGATAGACTTTTTTCCTTTTTATTTTATTTTTGTAACTTTGTGAAAAGAGGAGATTATTTCTTGCCAAAGCCCACAATTAGAGATACTTTTGGATGATGGGGTTCGGGAAGGTATCTTTATGATCCTGTCCTTCAGTAATTTATGACTCTCTTAGCAATATTTGAAAAAGAAGTTTTAAAATGAAACTGTTGATTATTCATGTTGATTGCCATGAAATAAGGGTTACAAGAGCAATGTGGCTGGAAAGCAATTTCATTTCCTGTTTCCACAACTTTCCAACACCTTGCTGAAAAATGAAACTTCTCTTTTAGGCATGTTTCTTAATTCTGGTCTCAAACTTTACTTGATTACTAGGGTTGGTGTCGCTGAAGCTGGAGAACATCTCCAAATATTGGGTCATTGATTAACAAGGAGTGTGGAAGAGCAGTTGGTGTAAGGCTGAATTATTTGTAGACAGTTTAGAGCAGGGTTTTTCCTAAAGATTTTACAGAAGAATTCTGGGCAAAAGAATATGGGAGCGACTTAAGGTTTTCTTCCAGCAGATTGTCACTCTTTGTATCTTCATCCTGTGTTTTTTCAGAACCAAAAACGAGATGTATACAGAAAACCTTCCACAAGGAGGAATCAGTCATGACTCCTCATGCTCAATTCATGAGTGTTGATGCTTGCCTTCCAGCATCACACCCTAGACTCTTCCTAAGTCATTAATGCATTTGACTAGACAGTATCCTAATAGTCAGAAGAAGCCACCAGACTTCCCTAAGAACACAGAGCTCTGGCTGTCTCACAACACCGGGATTGTTGTAAACAATTAAGCCTTTATGAAATAGCAGACGTGAAAATATTTTGCAGTTATCAATGGCAGAATGGAGCGGTACTGATAAAAGTAGAATGGTTGTTCCTTGATTCTGGGGATACGGTGAACCAAACAGACCGTTCTGTGGTTGTGGTTTTTGCTTTTGTTTTTTTGTTTGTTTGTTTGTGGTCATTAAGCATGTATGTGACATCTTCTGAATTTTGCCTTGCATGTTTCACAAGAAGAGGAGCTGTAGAGGAAGAGGGATGAGATAAGATGCCTGTTTGGGAGGAGTCTTACACGGGGGAAACACAATAGGGAATGAGAAGGGCCGTCTTACCTCCAGAATGTACAAATCCTCAGGAATGTGAACTCTTTCTGCCTCAAGGACGTACTGGTTACTCACAACATGACTCATTTTCCTCGAATACATACTTTCCAGTCATCCATGTAAGCCGGAAGTAGTTGTCTGTGGAAATAAATCTCTGTTCAAGATGAATAAGGCTGATTTTTTTCTTGTAAAAATTGCATCATCATTAACATTTTAGTGTTCAAGTAAAATTGGCCACATTGTATTGCTTTTTTAAATGATAAACGAGATGATTATTTTACTTCTTGTGAAAATTTATTTAAATTAGTTCATTTAGTTTAATGTAATCTATAAAAAAAGCTTTAAGAGAGAGGAAATCAATTAAAAATAAATGAAATCATCTCTTTAAAAAATTAATTTTGAATTATTGAGTGAAATTAATTTAATTATTCTGACTGAAATATGAAACTGGGCAAGCTGGCCCTGAGCCTCTGGGGGAAGTGGCTAGATGCCTCGTGGAGCTGCTAGAATCTGCCCCAGTGCCACGTTTGGGGTGGGGGGGGAGCTTAGGGTACCTGTGTCCACAGCACTGGGCGCCAGGACGCTGCTCACCTCTTCTGATGTGTCTGCTGGTTCTAGAAATCCAGGAGGCTGGCAGGGAGAGACCGTGGAGATTGGTCAGAAACCCCTGCTAGGGAGAATGAAAGGAGAAAAAAAATCACTTCTTGTTGAATCTGGAGAACAGCGATGCCCCACTGTTCTGCTGATCTCTCTCTCTCTCTCCACTCACATTTGTGTTCAAAGTGGCTCAACACATCCAGCTGGGCCTCTTCTTTATCGCCGCCCACATCCTGCCTTCCCCACTCCCTGAAACCTGTTGTCTTTTCTACCCTCCGCTGGCACAGACACTGTTTTCACCTCTCCAATTACATCCACTTCCAAGCAGATGTTCTGTGGCAAAGTTACAAAGCACTTACGTCACTTTTTTTAATTAATCATATTCTCCCTGGGAGGAATTTTAGTTCATCTGGCTTTAAAAGATATTATTGCTGAAAAATAAATAGACTTATTTTTAAAAGCTTGGTAGGCCATTTGTGGGTTCAGAGTACCAGGTGTGGGGGGCTTTTTAAGTGTGGTATCTTATTTAAAGACAACTTTAACATTTTAGGGAAAAAAAGCAATTTAAAATTGGAACATGTATTTGCCAAGATTAGATGATATTCTTCCCCCCCAAAAAACAGATGATTTGGGCACTTCTGTTTCTGTTCCTTTCATAAACACATGTTTATTTACCAGTCAAGTTGGAACAAAATAAATCAATAAGACCAACCTATAGGGATAAACTTCTAGCCCAGATAAACATAAGAAAGTTCATAGAACAAAATTAATATTTGGAGCATTATAATGAATGAAGTTATGTCTGTAACAGTGTTCATTTTGAAATTAATTTTAAAATGAAAGTTAATATGGGGAGAAGACTCCCAAGTTTTATCCATATGCTCTATGCCCTACTACGAGAAACAAGGCTTCTTTCTCTTATAATTTTTAATTTTTAAGGTAGAATCACTGGAATTAGAAGCGCGAGGGCTTCTTAATTTTTCTCTTCCTTTCTTTTTCCTTTTAATTACTTAGAAACAAGGAGTGTGAAAATCCCATAAGCCTACAAAAATACGTTTCTGAGAGCTTACTCTTTTTATTTGTTTTGTATTTTATAATTCTTGGCAAAGATCGGTTAGCAATGTAAGGTAATTGAAAGTTAATGTCAACATGTATTTTAATGAGTGACTACTGTGTTCAAATCAGTTGCGATTAAAATACAGATAAAATAAAAGGCAGAGAAATTGAGTAGCCAGCCTCAACTCCTATAGCTCATAGGTGGGAGAACCAGGGCCTGTCAGACAGGCTAACATGCTCCCAGCCCTGTGAATCCTTCCTTACAGAGAAGTCATGAGACATTTAGACCATGAGACATTTTAGAACTGGATCTGAGATCAGAAAACAGAGATCCTTGAGGACTTGTGAGCAAAGGTGTTCTGGGATCTGAAAGGGTGAGCCTTCTTCTCCCTCCTTTATTACTGAGAAGATTGAGATTCTGAGCAATGAGTTAAACTTTTCTCCTTGTCTCCAGATTGACCTTTCCAACCTCGTGTCCATGATTCCCAGAATTCTCAGGTGTTCTCCATGTCTCTCCTACTGGACAATTTGCCACCTTCTAACCCCACCCTGCAACCTTCCCAATTTATTTGTTGATGCTGCATTTTGTTCATGTTTCAGCATTGTCCCCTGTGCTTCACCTCCCCCTAGTCCAGTGCTCCAACCCCATCACGTCTGTGTGGTCCCTAGAGTGCACCGTGCCTCCATGGCTTTGACTGTCCAGGTATCTCTGCCTGAACCATCCCTCTCTTCTCTTTTATCCATCAGGTCACTACTACTCATCCTTTGTACCTTCCTCCATGAAGCCTTTCCTAACTCTAAGAGCCACAATTCATGATTTTCTTCTTTGTCAGTGTCTATCTATCCTTCAAGTTCCAGTTAAATCTATTCACTTTATGATGCCTTCTTTGACCTTAAAAGTTTCAAGTCTCCTGGGAACTCGAGAGCTGCTATGTGTGTATTTTTTTTGATGGCACTTTTCTTCTTCCTTACATGGTAATTACATGTGTGTTTGTCTTGCCACATCCACCTATTAAATTAGAAATTCCTTACATCCAGAAACTCGCTCTTTGGCTCATCAGAGCTATCACCTAGTGGGCTCAGTGTCATGATCTGTTAAGCTTTCAGAGTGTCCATCACAAAACTAAAGTATGCTAAGCACTTTTAAAAGGTGGGGGGAACCTAAAAAACCTGACCTTATGAAATAGAGACTTATCCACTGCACTTATTCCCATGTAAAAAAATATTTTATAGTCATTCATGCATGTCATTGGGAACTTCTTCACCCAACAGAAAGTACCCAGGATCTGGGTGAAGGGTCTTTATTAAAGCACCTTGGAGTAAAGGCCCTACTGAGTTATAGTTCCAGGCATCTTGCAAGAACCCCAAAATATTTGTAGAAGTAATTAATTGCTGAATAGTCGTGAGAAAGCTGCCCAGAGCTTTCTATGGAGAATTATGTTTGTGTAGCATATTGGCGCATAAAGATTAACATCCTCAGTTCTGTTCCAGATTTCCTATCGACACCCTGAATGGCAACATAGAAGAAAGAATAGAGGCCTGGAGAAGTGAGGCCGGCAGGACTGAGAGGTCAGGCCACTTTAGGCCTTGCAGCCACACTTGGATTCGAAGCAGGAAACTGTATCTTTTTCAAATTCAGTCATCCACAACATATTTTGAGTATCCATTTAGTTAAAAATTGTAGGTATACAGAAGTAACATTCCGTCATCCAAATTCCTGAAGAATTTACCAGTTAGTAAGTACCAAAAATTATTACTGTGCAAAGCAGAAAGTGAGAAGGAACACAATCACTGAAAGAAAAAAAATGAACCATGGAAGTTGAGAGGAGACAGGGACAGAATGAAGAGTTCACCAAAGAGGGTATTCACTACCACTGGGCCTTGAAGGATGGATAGGAGTTCAGTAACTAAAGCTGATAAAGAGCCATTCTAGGGGAAGGGAACATTGGAAGAAGTGGGTACCAAGATACTAAGGACAAAAAGGACATCACAGAGGACAGTCAGTGACTGACTGTGACCCAGGAGCTAAGTTTATATACGCAGTAAATGTTGGGACCTGATTTAAGAACACTGTCGGTTATAGGCTAGGGAGTTGATACCTGATTGGCAACAGGAAACCACTGAATGTTTTTAAGGCAGGGAGTGGCGTAAACTAAGTAATATACTAACAGAAGTACTACTTGGCTGTGGTGCAGAGGACAGATTGCAGGACCAAGATGATCCCCTGGGAGATGAAGGAGCCTTTATAGTTGTGATTATTGAGGTGGAAGGTCAGGACTGGAGCAAGGGCTGTGGGCTGGGAAGGGACTAAGAAGGAGTAATCGAGGACTTGGTTACCAATCTGATATGGAGAAAAGAACAGGGAAAGAGAGGGACAACTCGCAGGTCACCTCGACACGTAGATCCTGGTGACTCATTCCTGAAAAGTAGAGGTACCGTGAACGGAAATAGGGGCAAAATTAGACTCTTTCCATTTTAGTTCTGATTTAATTTATCAGGCAATTCTTACATTTCCTTCTCTTGGGCTCTTTTGCTATAGTTTCTGAGCAATGTCAAAAAAAGTAGCGCAAATCAACTTCCTGATTAGGTGGGGACCTAGTGCCATATTTAGATCTCAAACAAACAAAATGAGAACTGAGAATCCAGTATCCCCATGACCATACATTTCTTTCCATATCATCAGTGTCTGCTCTATATACCAACCTAGCTTGATTTACTAAACTGTGGAAAAACATGAGAGGCAGAAATGTTGCTTTTTTTATGGTGGTTTGATTTATTGCACTGTTAAAGAGAATTTTGCTCTCAGGAGCCCCGGTTCCCAGTGAGCCCCATAGAAGGTCCATTCTCCCTTAACAAGGCAGCCACAGTCCAAGCATAGTTGGTGTCACTTTTTCCACTGCTCTTTTTGCCAGCATTTCCCATCCCTTAACTCAGCCTCCTGGGATGAAGAGATTAGCTACTTTCCGTGGCTTATTTACTCCTTGACACTTTCCTTGAGCCTGCCAACTGTGGGGCCCACGTTCGTCCTGACTTCATGAGTTGGACAAGTGGTCTGTTGGGACTTGAGCTAGAGTCCTTGCATTTGGTAGAGGCCACCAAGCCCCCACAGGGTAGCACACCTTGTATGAACTTCGGGAGCAGAAGTATACTGCCTGCTCATTCTGAAAGATATTCTTGATCTTTTCTTTATTGGTGAATGCATCTGTGTTTATTTTTGGCCATAGACTGATGTCAGGAGCATGGTCACACCCTGTAGAGTTTTGTGAAAAGGCAAAGGATAGGGGATGAAGGAAGAAGGTGAGATCACACATCCAGAGCAGCTCTGAGTGTGGCACTTGTCAGACTCTGAAATCATACTTGTCTGTTCTTCGGCCTCACGAAAAGCAAGCAGTTGAGTAGCTGTGGGGTTAGAATGGTGCATTTTCTAATTCTTGCAGGAAGGTCCTGTGCTTTTTGGTGGGATCTCACTCTCAGCAGAGAGGGGCGGAGGTTAGAGCAACTCCTTAAAACTGGAACTATTTTTGTTCAGAAATGTGACATGATTTGCTAGTGGTGACAACTGATTTGACAATGACCAGTGATTTAGGTCTACCTCTAATAAGCGAATTAATCTGAGCTAAAACACAGTGATCTGTCATGTTTCGAGATACCTCAACATCTGGCTGACTTGTCCTCTGTCAGCCTGGTTTGTCCTGTGCAAATCTTCTGTCAAGTGAGGAAAAGAACTGTGGGGAGAAAATTACATGGCAGTTTTAGAGTTAGTGATGAATTTTTCTCCCACCATACCAGCTGTGCCAGCAACACTATTTTTCATGGCATTAATCAAATATCTTGCCTGCAGCACCTTCACTTTCCCAAAGGCTAAAAGATGAATCTGTCAAAAAATTTCACTGGGATTTGCCAACAGCTTTTCTAAGCTCAAATACTAGTCTAGGCACCTTAGAAGTTTGAGTAAGGCTTTTAGGGATAGCCTTGGGGAGTTAAAAGCTGCATAGGGTAATTTTCCTTTACACTAAACAAAAAATCGAAGCCTCCATTGAAGCCAGCATGATCAAATTCTCAAGTCTGGAAAAGGGCCAAACACTCAGACTTTATTAATGTATTCCATTTACTGACTCATAGCAAAGTGCTTATTGTTAGTTGGAATTTTGAAATTAGCAAGGTACAAGAGCAATTGAAGGCCACGGAATGAACTCATTGCTTGTTCCTCACGAGAGAAAACTCCCAAATGAGGGGAAATTCGGGGGGAGGGGGGGAGGCCACACACCCACATTCCCATGAAGATGCTGTCCATATCTTAAAGTACTGGCTGAGATTAAGATCTGAACAATTTTCACTGCCTGTAATTTTGTTATCTGTTTCTTGCTTCCAAAAACAACATGGCACAATTGCTCTGTGGCTTTGGAAGCAATGTGCTCTCCTGTTCATTTTCAGAATTAATAGATATTTCAGAGTGACCACAAATGACGCTGAGAGTTGCTCCAAATGGACAGGTGGAAAGTCATGTTACACAAACCTAAACTGTATGAAATCATTGGGATAAAGGGTTGTCAAATTAGACATCCTGGTAAGAGTGATTTTTTTTTATAATAGCATCTCTTCCCTGTTGACTATTGCTTAAAAGGCAAAGACTATTCTTTGATGCCTTAAATGACACAGAAAGGTCTCCAAGATTCTTTGCCATTTAACTTCCCTCGCAATACCCTCAAGACTACTGAGCAGTTAAAGAAAAAATAGGTGACATCTCTATCTTTCCACTGGTAACTATCTAATGTTACTTAGTGATAAGAGTTGAATACAGTAACTCTGGGGTCTAGCCCAGTGCAGGAAACACAGCCCATGCTCAAAAATGTTCGTGGAACAGGTGAAGGCTTTGGGTCAACTAAAATAAAAAACAAAAACCTAATGTAAGCAGTGCATTTTCTCTCTGCACAAACCCAAACAGAGAAGTGCCAAATCTTGTCCTACACATGTTTCAAGGTATCTATACATGCTTCTACCTGATCCTGGAATCCCATCCCAGATATTTGATAGTTATGAAATAATTTCCTGCTATTAAAATTGGTTAATTCACCACAGTTCATAGAAACTGGTAAGTGGCAGGGCCCAGAAGTACAAGATTACTTTTCTAAGCAGTGAAACTTAGATTAGTAATCAAACAAATCAGGGGCACCTATGGCTCAGTAGGTTAAGTGCCCGCCTTTGGCTCAGGTCACGCTCTTGCAGTTTGTGAGTTTGAGCCCCACATTGGACTCTGTGCTGATAGCCAGAGCCTGGAGCCTGCTTCGGATTCTATGTCTCCCTCTCTCTCTGCCCCTCTCCTGCTCACATTCCCTCTCTCTCGCTCTCTCGCTTGCTCTCAAAAATAAATAAACATTAATTTTTTTTTAAATCAGAATTTCTATAGTTGAAGAAGGAAGGCTCATGAAGTGTTGGGATTAGAGTAACACCTTAAAGGTGTAGAAAGAGGACCCGTGAGGAACTGTCAGTTGTGAGTGCAGCACAAGGAATTAGATCTCTAGTCCACTGCGTTTCTTGCTCTTTGAAAAATAAATGTATCTGAACCCTGTAAGACTAAGTTCAATTTTGGTTTTTACTGTGGAAACTGTAAATTTTCATAATAAACTTTAATTTATAGATGCCATTCCTTTGCATCAGGCTTCAGTCTTACTTTGAGAATGAGCCTCCGTTAGCTTCTTTGAAATAGGAAAACCAGCTCCATATATCATGTGAAATTTCTAATACTTACGTGACTTTTTATTTGCCACCTATATAGGAGTATATGAGTTATAATTTATAGTTAAAATTTACTGTGAAATCTAAGGCCTATTACATTATACCCATACCTATAGGTTTTTTATCGTATTTGCAAAAGCTCATTAAGGGAAGCATTTCTGTGTTCCTGAATAGATTAGAAGAATAGGTTAGCCTGTTATTGCTTGTCTCTGAGTGTACTCTTAACCCATATGAAATGAGACAAGACAGAGATGATTTTAAAAAAAGGGGGGGGTTACCTTGATTAGATGTACTTTGCACTATAAAGCAGTTTTCTTTTAAGAATGGAAAGTGAAGAAAGTTTCATTCGTTCAGACAAGGATGTATATGAAGGTAAATTAGGAACCTGCTCTGTGTTTGTGTGTATGTCTACGCACACACACACACACGCCCGTGCTTTCTTTTAGAAAGCTCACACACCAGCAGGCATACTATATAGCTTGCAACAATGAAATAGAACTGAAGGGGATGTTATTGCAAATCCACTCTTGTATACCCAAAAAAGGTATATTATTTGGAAGGACTTTGATACTGGTGTATTTTACAGTTTGACAACTTGGAACTTTGTAAACTGGCAATTGGGTATAGACGAAGGTATCCATTTATCTCATATATGTCTTGTTGAGGCAAAGCTGTCAGAAGAAATCTTATCACATGGTGCCCCATTTGTTTTCTGTGGTGATTTATGATGGTTTTGAAAAGGTCTTGTGATCCCATAGGCTGCCACGATTCTCTGACTTTTCTCTGTCAATGGATCAGATTTTTGACATTTTCTGAGAACATTCAGAAAAGATTTGATAAATCAGCTTGTGGTGTTTATTTTAATTGATCTGAGGCCCATTCCTTCAAGAATTCATCAACTACAGTGACAGGGTCTGGATGTGCTGCAGTGGAATGAAAGAATCGGGCCGGCCATGCTCCTGTGGTGATGATATAGATATTTTGTTGAAAGTTTATGCGCACCGACGAGAAGATGTCATAACTAATTTAGTATGTTGTAAATCTTTTGACACAGATTCTAATTCATAAATCTCATCCATCACATGTGATTCATGAAACGATAGACAACCTTTGATGAGAAGGTACTTTTGTCTGTGTTCCAAGTTCCTTGCATTTTTCCTTATTCAAAAATAAATCATTCCAGAACAACAGAATTCTATTATGAAAATGGAACTGTAGAGGTCCTTCATTCTTTTGCTTCTACTCCCACACCCGTAACAAGGAATACTCTCCCTGTGAACATAAAGATGTATTTCTATAAGAAGAAGAAGATAGTATATGTGCTGTGTATACGTATGCAAGTGGGCATTGTGGTAAGACAGAAAGAGACTGATTTCAAACAAATGGCAAAGATGAATGGTAGCTATTTGTCTGGAATGAAGTGACGAGATAAGACAGAATATGTGGATAAAACTTACAGTCTTGCTCAGATTAACTTGTTAATCAAAATTATTTCTTACAAAACAACATGATTATAGGCATAAGTTCGTTAGTGAGAATGCCCCAAATATTTATTTTTTTCTTGATCTACTTGGGGTATAAATTTATCCCTATAGATTGGCCTTCTTGATTGATTCTTTTTCAACTTGACTGATAAGTAAACGGGCAGTCATTCTTCTCAGAGTGTCAACTGTCTCATAAAGGTGGGCTCAAAAAATGGTTGGTACATGAAATCTTAGTTAACAAAGTGAGTTTTCCTAGTTTTCTGAGCAATCTAAAGTCAATATGAGGTGATATATCATCCAACTAGCCCTAGAAAGCTCGTTAATCTGATAAGATATGAGAATACTTTATAATGAGCAAAACATATATATGTAATTTTATTATAAATCAATAATTTAGACGGTTAGACATCCAGAACTATACTACTGCTTATGGCCTATATCAGAACAATTTAAGACAAGACACTGCTTTCAGGAACTTGACAACTGTGCGGAAACAGTAAGGTTGAAATAAGTAACACATCAGGTGGTAAAGATGAAATAGAGGTGGATATTGAAGTCTAAAAACAAAAGTGATAATAATGGACAACTTGAGAGATGCCTTCAATTAGGGCAAAGCATCTCGGAGGAGATAGAACTGAAGTTTGGGCTTGAAGGAGGAGCTAGATGTAATATTATCGCATTCTGACACTGTCAGAAAACGTCCCCCCACTGCCCCCCAGCTAAAAGATGGAGACATCAGAGTGTTTGTGTAAAATCCCATTAGTGGAGTCTGAGGTCTAGAATTTCTGTTCCCCTCTAGTTGATAATAGTCCCACATACCTTAAATCACTGAGTGTAAATTTTTTAAATGGATTATTCATGATAATAAGAGAGTATAAATCCATTTAAATCTTATACTAGAGGAATGTAATTTGATTTAATTATCTCCATACCCCATCTTCAAAAAATTCTTGTATAAATAGCTCATAAGTTCCAAATTGGCTAATATGCATTTTCCTAATTATCTTTCCCTTCTGATGGATGTGGTGACAAGCAGTAAGTAGGTAACCAAAGAATGAGCAGGGAGCAGTCAACATAAGAGAGGATGGACCTAGATAACTCACAAATTAGAGACATATCCCTTTCCTTATCAAAACCTAAATAAGCAAACTCCAAGGAGTAAAAAATGAAAGAAGGAAAAGATGAGTACGTGTATCCAACTTTCCTCCAATACAAACATCCTCTCTTCTTCAAGTTCTCAAGTTTTAGAAAGAAGGAAACTCCGAGAGGGGAAGGGTCACTCAGAAAGAAGACACAGTGCCAAATGCCATATCTGTAATAGAAGGTAATTTGAAATAAACTCCTGCTCAGAGCCCATAATGAGGGAGAAAAGAAACAAAGAGCCAGAAAGGTCCAGTGTCAGAATTTCAAATAGGTAAATTTTAATGACTCTGAAAAGACATGATGACCAGTAACCACTAGCCTGTGCCAGGGATGCTGTGAAGTGGTAACCTGTCTGCTTTACCCCATCTCTCACCCCAAGTGTGTTGCTCCTGACCTTCAAGACCACTGTTAGTCCCATAATTCTCCTGATTACCAGCGGGTTCCAACAGAGAAGAAATAAACATTAGTTAGGTACAACAGGTTAAATAAAGTCTACCTGCCCACTACTCTTGAAATGTGTCAATAAAGTGGAACCAGAAGGAAGAAGCTTTCTCTACAGCTAACTTGAGGGATGAACTCTCGGGGGGAAAAAAAAGGCCATTTTACTGAAAGTGCTAGAAATATTTACTGTAATCTTTAATATAAAGCCCTCTGCTATGCCAACGTGATGAAGTTACTAGTACCTTCATGATTCAGGTAACCATATATGATTTTTTTCTTTACCTGACTGCCTGCCAATTTAATCAATTGATAATGAACCTGGTGTTCTGCTTGTAAGAAAATTAAACAGAAAGGATCAAACACTCCAATTCTACCAAACAGATTTGACAGATCTTTCAACACTGATCCTCCCTCAAAGACACAAATAATATGAATATGGTTGTAGCATTAATCAAAATTCCACATCCCATTGAGTTTGCCCAAGTGTTGGCCCTAGTTATTTACATCCAGATTGCAGCTCAGGAAATGTATTGAGACGCAAATATGTTGCATGTGGTTTATCTTTTCACCGATTATACAAACTTTGTCAAATTGTAAAAGGCTTTGATATCTCAAGCTGTTGCATTTTCAGAGTTGAGAGCAAAAATGAAAAGAAAGGAAGTTGTTGTAAGGAAGAACTCTGCAGAGGATATATATTTTTTTTTTTGTAATCGCCCCAAACTGTATTAAGTAATTCTACTTGCCTGGCAACCAATGTCATGCTAGGTACAGTTGGTGAGATACAAAAGAGGGATCAGGGATAGCTGCTGCATTTTTGGACCTCAGGCTCTAATTAGAAGAATTAAAACATCACGACCTAAGTAACACTTCCAGGACAATTATACAGACAAGTGCATGGCCACGCTGGGCTGTGAATTCAGAAAAGGAGGCTGAAATAGCAAGGAAGGCTTTGTGGAAAGAGTCTGAGCCATCCAACTGTAAACTAAATAAGAGCAAAAACATCGAGCCCAAGTTTTTGCTGAAAATACTGGTCATAAATAAAAGTGGAGAAATTCAGATCAGCCCACAAAGTAGAAGGGGTCCTGGATGATTTTTTTCTTAGTAAACCTTTAAATGGGGCTTACTACTAAGCCCCATTATGTTTCCCCTGCAGTTGAAGTTAATGGCAACAGAGCCCAAAATAATCTTAGAGGTATATTTAACTTACCTATTTTTACCATACTCCACCTATAATGCATCAGCATTTGGATATGCTTTTAAAATACCTCCTAAATGTGACTGCTTCTCACCCCCTCCCAGCTACCACTGTGTTCCAAGCCACATGGCTGTCTCTGGATCTCTACAATCACCCTAAAACTGTAGATCCCTTGCCTGCCAAGCCAACAACCACAATGGTGCTATTCAAACATAAATTAGATCCTCTCACTTTGCTTCAAACTTTTCAAGGACTTCCCATCCCAAAGTTGTTCAAGGCCTTTGAGGCCCTCTCTGAACTGCCACTGCCCCCTCTCCACACACCTTTATTACTCTGATTTTTATCTCCTCTTTTCCGGTCTCATTACATTCTTGCCTTCTCACCGGGTGCCATCCTCTCAGAACCCTTACACTTGTGTTTTCCGCTGCCTGGAACACTCCTCCTAGCTGTCTGCCTGGCTTGTTCCTTTTCCTCCTTCAAGTATTTGTTTAAATGTTACATGCTCAGTGAGGCTTCCCCGATGACCTTATCTAAAATTGCAGACTTCGGGGCGCCTGGGTGGCGCAGTCGGTTAAGCGTCCGACTTCAGCCAGGTCACGATCTCGCGGTCCGTGAGTTCGAGCCCCGCGTCGGGCTCTGGGCTGATGGCTCAGAGCCTGGAGCCTGTTTCCGATTCTGTGTCTCCCTCTCTCTCTGCCCCTCCCCCGTTCCTGCTCTGTCTCTCTCTGTCCCAAAAATAAATAAACGTTGAAAAAAAAAAATTTAAAATTGCAGACTTCTTCTGTGCCCTCAGGCACCCGCAACCCCCTTCCCAACTTTACTTTTTTCCATATACTTGTCACCTATATGGCACACTATATAATGTAGATATTGCTTTTGTTTGTCTGTCTTCCACCTTCCCAAGGTTAGGGAACATTGTCTGTTTTTTTGTTTGTTTGTTTTGTTGTTTGTTTTTTATTTATTTTGGGGGGGGAGAGAGAACATGAGTTGGGGGAGGGGCAGAGACAGAGGGAGAGAGAGAATCGCAGGCAGCCTCCATGCTGTCAGTGCAGAACTCAACATGGGGCTTGATCTCACAAACCATGAGATCATGACCTGAGCCAAAACCAAGAATCAGACATTTAACCCACTGAGCACCCAGACACCCCCATCTGTTGTGTTCCCTGAGATATCCCATCACCTAGAAGAGCATGTGGCACACATTAGATCCTTAATGATATTTGTAGAATAAATGAATCACAAAGCTAGAATGAAGACTTTCGTAGCAAATGAAGATGCTGTCCTGAAGTTGGGTTGCCTCTTGGATTAGGGCGCAGGTTTCTAGCCTGGGACACAGGGATAGGATTTGGGGAACTTGTGAATACCTGAAATTGATATGAAATTTCAAGTTCATCTCTTTTTTAGGATCGGTGAGGTTGTGTACCCTGCGTGAGATTCTCAAAAGGTCCTTGACCTAGAAAATAAGGAGAATCAGTGGTTTAGAATATTCCAAACCACTTGTGAAGATCTATATAATTTTTCTCTTATTTATTTAGAGTATTAATCATCTTAGTTCAAACATAGAAAAATTGATAGACCAAAAAAAAAAAAAAGGGTCTGAAGTTGTATTTTCACAACTCCAAAACACTCATAATGTGGTGAATTCTGTCATTGTCAGTTTGAATGAAAGGACCAGGCAGCCCAGCAGAGTCCCAAAAGATCAATTCATCCAAATTCCCTCAGCTTTTGTACATGTGGTTTATACACATTCTTGTCAATTTGCCACCTTAAAACTACTTTCTGCCTATTTCATGTATGTATGTGTGCACAGAGTGAGTGTTTAATTGTTTATTAAATAAATTAATATTGAATGAATATAGTCGCAACTTGGATAACCACCTGTGGTATTATATTAAATTAGTGGTAAAATCCATATTGTTTGATTTCCAATCCAGTACACTTTCTATTTGTGTAGGGTCTGTCTTCGTGCAAGATGACCTTTTATATAATTGGAAACATAAATAATGCACCAAGAACTCTTGTGCTATAATCTTGGTCTCACTGGGGGCCTAATTGGTGACCTTGGCACTTGCTCTGCCTTGATTATTTGAATGTTAAAATGGGAATATTATAATTATGTTGGTCATCTTGATTAATTAAAAATATAAAATATAAATCAGCCAAAGTTGTCCCAATCATCACCAGCTTATTTTAAATTCTGAGCATAAAATGAAAGGCATAAACTTGATGGACAACAACACCACTCTTCAGAGTAGCCAACACACAGGAGCTTCTGATACAGTAGGGAAAAGTCTGTCCTTTATTGTAACAGCTGCAAATGGCCCATTTGTGACAAGCAGGGTTGAATCCCTTTGAAGAAGCTGTGGGAGAGTTGACGCTCCTTCAAGATACAGAGGTGAATTAATGAAATTCTCTTCAATGGCTTGTTTTTGGTGAATGACCTATATCAAGCAGGGTAGGTAACAAAGCAGGTGTTAGGACAAGCTTTGCCTGAAGATATCTAGATCTTGCTATCTGGCATTATTCCAAAGGCGAGATGAAATAAGCTGTTAGATATGATGTCAAAGAGATTGATGGTATAAACTATTTTGAAATTTCCTCTGATTAATTATATGGGCAACACAGTTGTTCACCAAAGGCGATGCTCTGAGCTGGGGGACCAGACATTAACCCTATTGTCTCCAAGCAATAATAATGATAATATTCTGGGTATAAAGGATGGGAAATAATAAAGCAATTTGGGAATTAGTGATTTTTTTTAAATTCATCAATAATTGGAAGGCTGTTGGAATCATTTACACAAATAAACTTTGTTTTCCCACTTTATCTTCCTTGTGTGGGCTCATAGAATTGCTAGACAGTCATAGGATCTTAAATGTGTAAGCATTGACATAACAGAATCTTCAAAAAGGAATTAATTGGCCAACACCATTTGGCTGGGCACTAGCAGAACTAAAACTACAATCCAGGTCTTCTGACTTCTAGCTCTTTCTTCCTTGAATTTATATGTTTATATCAGGGTCTTTCTGAGGGTTTTCTTTCCCACATTCTTCATGTATCTGAGAGAGAGAAGGGGAAAAGAGACAGTGGGAATGAATATGAATCTGTAATCATGTACATATATTAAAATTTAGTATTTATCTTATTCAAAGTAATAGTTGGGTAGAATTTACTTTTGGATGGGAACCTATACAATCGTGAGTTCCAGAAGTAGTCTCTGCATTTCCCAAAAGTTGCCTTCATTTCTCTGATGAAAAGGAAATACCTCAAATGTTGAACATATGAAAACTGGTGTTTCTTGTACAAGATCTTATACAAGACTAAAAATTCTCCAGTGATGTATACCTCCCACTGTGTTTTAGACAATTCATACTTGAAACCTTTAGCAATATTCCCTAAACTGATTATTAAGCATAGACTATTGCGCCATAATTAACTTATTGGGAAAGATAAAATCAAGGAATTACGGAATAAAAGCTGCATTCATTTCATGTTTTCACTACCCTTTTCTATGACTGGTGATATTACTCGTTTGTTGACAAATATTTCTTGAACAGCTGCTATGTGACAGGCACCATTCTTGGTGCTGAGGGTACACCAGTGAACAAAGCAAAGTTTTCCACCTCCATGGAGTTTATATTCCAGTGCAATAGACAATAAACAGAAAGTGTAATCAAACAAGATGATTACATAGTATTTAAGGTTGTAAGTGCAAAGGAAAAAAACGAAAGGAAGGAGAGGAATTAGGAGTACCATGGGGTGGGAGTAGAGCTTCTAGTATTAAATATTAACCTGTTAACAATATTGTCCTGATTTCCTATAACTACATCTTCTATAATATTAACATTTCCCCAAGTCACAAAGTATCAGAGATGTAGATGCACATAGACATTCAATAGACCGTGTGAATTATTGTTTGGAGAAGATAGAAAGATTTTAGTATAAAATAATAAAGTTTGTGACAAGGAGCAGTTGTAATAAACATTTTATATAAGATCCCTGGAAATCCATGCAGAGCTTTTCACAGCATTTTTTGGGAAAACTGATCTAAGAGCAACATGAGATCCTGATGAAGATTCTTCTCATACTGCACAAATAAAAGCTGTATTCTTTTTTATTCCATGATGGCACTCAATAAAAAGACATTCTGATACTCTTATCAAACACAGTCCAGCTTTTACTTTTGTGAAGTTCCAAGAACCTTGGCAATTTTGGTTCCAGCTAAAGTACTCTTCATCATTTCTATATCAGAATGACCATAATTGAGGAAAAATCACATGTATAATTTAGATTAAAAAACATAATGCCTGGATGACCTTATTCATGCATCTAAATCAGCAGTCTTGAGTTCACTGCATAGACCCAAGTATAGGTCTTCACATAACAGCTGAAAATGACTTTTCAGTTTCGATCAAATACTATGTCACTTTCAGGGCAACAGCAACTTTCCTCAAGGTAGGCAGCTGATTCTTTTCATCTTCAAGATTTCTCGTGGACATAACTTTGCACAATTTCCTTCCAGACATTAACAGCAGAAAAGGGGGAAGATGAAGGTAAAAACTTACTATTTTTTTATATGAGATGATGTTAGCAAACACACCGTTGCCTATGTTCCAAAACAAATTCCTTTTAATTCCTTTGTTTCCTTTGGAAATAAAGCATATCTGGTTGTGTTCCATAGGACGTTGACAGTGGTTCTGATGAAATCAGCCATTTTATAGTTTCCTTTTTTAGCAACGAGATGTCCAAACAACCATGTGAATGAGCATTTAGGAAAACATTTTATCGGGAGTGTTTTTATTGGCCATCACAGTCTTGGCCCAAGGATATGAAAATGGTCAACACAGTTCCTTGACTATACTAGACATGGACGATTTTAAATTTCAAGCTTTGGAAATAAATTTGCCTCTTTGCCATAAATCCTGTATCACAGAGTTTCTGTTACAAGTTGTGTTATGAAACCAAAGGAAAAAAAAGTTTGTCATCTCTTTTGCCTTAAAATTTAACTCTCATATCTTTAAATTTTCCATAAGATTTTTTGTTTATTATGAAGAGCTGGTAATAAGCATTCAAGAGGCATACGGCTCAGATTTTTAATAGGGTATTTAGGATTCCTAGATCTATCAAAATGGCCTTCTCCAATGGATATTCAGTTTGTCAGATATTCAGTATGCCAGAACACAGGTTGGAGAACTGTGAAGGAAATTTAAAGTCAATGAAGAAGGTAGCATTCAGGGGCTTCAGGGAGTACAAAGATAATTGTGGATCAATTGTGCCAGACAACTTGAAGCAACTTAAGACTGCCGTCAGTACTTTAATTGTTTCTGCTGCAGAGTTTGAAAGAGCATTTAGTTCAATGAATGATGTGTTAACACCTAGTTGCAATGCCCTGTCCATTAGTTGCATATCATCTTTGTCTTTTTATTAAGCTGGTTGGTCCACTGTTCCACATGCTTAAGCCTAAAGATTATGTCAAGAAGTGGCTTGTAAGTGGCGGCTTGAAAGCCGGAAATTGTAGAAATGTGACGGGAGAAGCTCTCCCACTCTTCTGTCTTACTTTTATTTTATTTGAAGGGTCTGAACTGTTTCCCCTCCTTAAGCCTGGGCTCCTGGGCATTGAGAGAGTAAAAAACTATACAATTTTCTCATGTAATGAAATAGGATAAAACAAGATCATGTCAGTACTCCGTTAGGTAACTTTTTCACTTTTGGAAAATCAATAATACCTCCCTCGTGAACACCCAATGCATAGTTGATGGGAAACCATGTACGTCTCTCTAAGGAATTATTAAAGGCCCTCTTGAGTCTCTCAGCTCTCTGTCAAAAAGGAACATATATCAAAAGAGAAGAAATAAGAAACAAATGAGGATCATCATCAGAATTGCCCTTTCACATCACACTCTTTGTCTGATAAATCTCCTACTTTGGTGCCTGCCCTTTAAATAGAACTTTGTTTTGGATCCCTGGGTATCCTTTCCTATAATGTGTATATGAACTTGGAAAACTTATGGACTGAAGAATTGAATGCATTTGTCTCACGATAGCAATGGGGCTTGTACTCCGCAATAGTTTATTTTTAAACACATTCTTTCTAGTCTCTCATATATTCCCATTTTCTCCAGCGAGAAGATTCTGAGAAACTCACCATTCAATGGTTCTTACTTCTCCTTGTCCACAATTTAAAAGAGAACGTATCTCAGACATAATATCTTCTCTCTGTCAGGTCCATAGCCATTTGTTTGGGGGTTATTGTTTTGGGTTTTGTGTTTTGTTGTTTTTGGTTTGTTTTGGTTTGGTTTTTTCAGTTTTCATACCTTTTTTGTTCCAGCAATAGACCTGAAAACCTACATCATGGGAGTCAGCAGCTTGTGACTTCAAACAACAGGCATTTGAATTCAAGTGATGATAGATAGCTCATGATTAAAATATCTCTCTTTTCTTTGTGCAATGAGCCAGCAAGATTCTTTGAGAACATTTCAACTCTAATGCTATCATACTTCAACATTCTTCTCCAGAATTCTCCAAGAGAGAGTATTAGCTGTCCAAATTCTCATCAGGGTCGTTGTGTTCAGCCATAACCTTGAACTATGCCTGGCCTTTCTTTACTGTCTTCCAGGACATACTCCGGGAGTTACAATTTATCTTCTCTCACCTCGTTGTATATATCCACTGAGAGAAGGCACCATTTAGACCATTACCAATTTTGAGTTTAAATACCTTTCCGTTGAAAATCTGCACGATTTTTATCTGATTGGTACAGATCATTTGAGGGGGCTCTCTTCTGCATAACTTGGGGAGTAGCTCTCTGTCTTCTTGATGATAAGTTGCTCAGAGTAAAGGAAGAAAAGAGCATTTCGGTTATTGAATATTTAATTCTGGACAGCAGTTTAATCAGGACTGGGATTTGGGCAATGGCTCCAGCCCCCTCCTAACTTAGTACAGTTTCAGTTCTTAGTATTCCTTAATTATCCCACTGAGATGTTTGAGAAGCAACTAGTAGTAAATGAACTTGGCAAATCAGCTATTACCCAAGTAATGAAATACAAATACATATGTTTGACAATTCTGCAGGGAAATTTTTTAAGCCAGGATTCTCAATGGATTGTATTGGCCAAGAGAGGAAAAAACAGGTGTTGTTATCAAACCGTATCTACAAACAATTTGACAGCAGTTTTAAAATAATGCACAGATTTTCTTGCCATGAATTCCAAACATGTCAATTAACCTATGGAGAATCCTGATTGTCAAATAATGAATCAATAAACGCCCCACAGGATGGGGAAGGGAGGGCTCGCTGTGACGTAGGGTTAAATATTCAAGGCTTTCTCTCCAACAGTATATCTAAGGATGCATATCAACTTCACATCTAACCTCAAACAAAGCAGAGATCAGCTCTACTGAGAAAATTGATTTTATTCAACAGTAAGGCAAGGGAAATTAGTAAATTCAATATTTGTAGAAAGAAAATAAGCGAAGCCAGCTATTCCTGGTGGTCTGAGACTGTTCTTTGTTTTGGTAATTATGCCTTTATGTTTTAGGGCTCTTATTTACATTTTCAGAAGGGCTTGAAATAGTTCACGCACCGAGCATCCCCCCGAGCATCCAGGTTCTTCCACTGTGCAACAATAAAGTTGTCCCTGGACCAATACAAATTGGAAATGAATCCTAACTTTATAGAAAGTGCTGCTTTGCTTCCCTCATTGTTTGGAGCTTCTTTAGAGCTGAATCACAAACTAATGATCTCCACTGCAGCCGAGTCCTTAGTGTGATAGTATCTCATTGTACTGGAGCCCACATTTACATAATGTGTAGTCTAAAATACCTTTGAGTTCAAGAGCAGAACTACGGAAAATAATTTTATCCCACTTTCTGTGCACCTGGATAGGAAGGCACAGGCAGAAATACAGCAACGGGATGAATTTACTAATGTTTGCTATTGGATGGTAAGCCATTCTAAAGCTATGAAAGCCTTCAAAACCCCATAGGTCTCCATTTTGCCATTAGCCGTACCAGTTTAAACAGCCTGCTGCAAGAAATATTGACAGGTCAAGTACAGCTGGGAAGAGCACGTGTCCCAGTGGCCTTTACACTGACAGTTTCTCCCACATTAAAGAGTTAACTAGCAGCCAACCAGCTCGAAGTGGGAGCTAATGAATGAAATGGAGATTGATATAGACTCTCTTTGGAGGTGCATCGATCTGTATCTTGTGAACTCAGCTTAGGAATTCTGCAGGCAGCATTGCCTGAGTAACCCTGGCGTGGTGCCCATTAGCAAATAACTCTTTTAATGTTGGTCTTCAATTGATATATTTATTGTATTGCATATTACAGTGACCCTTCCCTCCACTGCCTTTGGATTTGATGGTTGTAGTATCAAACTAAGGGAGAGTTCAACAGGGTGCATTTGAGTTGGGACAGCCTCAGTGAAATATTTAATTAATTGCATCCTTCATTTGCATGTGATGTATCAAAGAAGTCTTTCTGGGGTTCTGAGTCCTCTGCTACCTCCGCTAGCAAACAGTGAATATAATTATGATTTTAGGCCTTGGCATAGATCCTCTCTTCATGGTGATTTCACAGTGAAACTAAGTATTAAAATACTACGACTAGTTAGCCTTATAACTTCCATTATAGGTGGTATCTGTATAACTGTGGAGCTGCAGGCAGGAGGAATGCCCAGTTTGAGAACCCGATGGTAACCTTCTAGGTATTGACTTTTGAATTTCGAGATGAAGTTCAGTATGTCACCCCGAGCCATACCTGAGTGGGTCCTTCTCACTTAGCAGTGGTTCTCAAAGTGTAAGATTCATAGGCATCACCCGAGGAGTGTGTGATTCAAGAATGGGGCCTAGAAATGTGTATTCTGATACTCAAACAGTGTAGAGGTAGGCGGTCCTCAGAATATAATTTTCTCAACGTTAATGTAAGACTTTAGAAACAAAAGAATTAAGAGGCACCCAGGGAAGACGGTGTCAAAAACTGAATTGCTAAAAAGCCTAAACAAGTATATAGGAAACCGCATTATGCCTCACATCAGGTTTACCTTAGTGAACTATTCTATCTACTGATTAACTGGTGGCTCTTACCCCTGCAGCTAGGTCTCCTTTTGCCATCATTTCTACAGAATCTATGGTTTGGGCCTTCCAGTTTCTCCATGGATCAGGGACCCAAGTTCAGTTCCCACTGAACAAGGGTCTCTGCCTTCACTCCTACAACCCTGCATTTCCACATTTTTTCATTTCTTCTTTCTTTTTTAAGTTTTTGTTTATTTATTTTGAGAGAGAGCGCGCGCAAGCAGAGGAGGGGCAGAGAAAGAGGGAGAGACAGAATCCCAAGCAGGCTCTGCTTTGTCAGCATGGAGCCCAATGCAGGGCTCGATCCCGTGAACCTATGAGATCATGATCTGAGCCGAAACCAAGAGTCAGACACTTAACCAACTGAGCCACCCAGATGCCCCTTCTTCATTTCTTCCTAACTTTTCATGCATTCATACAGAGGGAAATCATTTTCTTCCTTTATTAATTCATACTTGAAGGTACTTCATTAATAAGGGTTGAAATCACTGTTCATATACTGAACTAACGGGCTGAAAACTGCCTTGGAGAGAGGACCTGGGTAAGTTAAGTATCTTCTTCTGTAGGGAAAGATTTTAAATCTATGGAATTTGAGCAGCTTGTAGCCAAGCCAGAACTAGAGGCCAGATCTCCTTCATTCTGTCTCCATAGCTCAAACTTACTAAAGAACATTTACCTTGTTGTCTTGAATGTAGACTTCTTTGAAAGAAGTCTACATCATCTCTGTTAGAGGATATAAACATCTCTGTTATGAGGATATAAAGCACCTAGAGCTTTTGGTTAGTAACATGATTAAGTTCATCCAGAGAGAAAAGTATATAATCTACAGTCTCTTGAGGGCCAGCTTAGTTTTCAGAAAAGTCTAAGAGGATGTAACAACACTCAGGATTTCAGAAGCAGTTTATTTCTTCCCAGGAAACTCTTAAGTCAGCCAGAACAACAAAATTTTGGCCCATTCAGGGTGCCTTGCACAAGAGTAGGCACTGGTGCTACTAAAATTAAATACATGGTGTTTCTAAAATGAGAACAGAGCCCACTGTGGACTGAATGTAAGTGTTCGCTCCCACACCCCAATTCAAATGTGGAAGCCTTAATCCCAATGTGATGTATTTAGAGGTGGGGCCTTTGAGAGTAGAGCCCTCATGAATGGGATTAGTGCCCTTATAAGAAGAGACAGGAGAGAAATGATGTCTCCCTCCAGTGTTTAAGGATACAGCTAGAAGGCAGCCATCTGCACACCAGGTCTCATCAGACAATGAATCTGCTGGCACTTTGATCCTAGACTTCCCAGCCCCAGAACTGCAAGAAATAAATGTTTTTTATGAAAGTCATCCAGCTTATGATAATTTGTTATAGCAGCCCAAGCTAAGACAGTACACATGATAAGTGTACATGATAAGGGCACTAGTTATGGATGTTAGTGGGTACCGACCCTTAAGGAGGGAATGGGAAAAGGAACACATTTGCTGTGGGTATGTCGATGTGCCTGGAGATTAGGAGTCCTGTGAGGGCCCACGTGTGGGCAATGACAGTGGGCACAGGGGGGCAGTGTGTGAACCAGAGAATTGTGAAAGCAATAATTCCTGGGAGTTTGTGACATGTGGGAACCAAGACAGGAGAAAGGTGCCTTTCTCCAAGATAGTAAATACAGAAGGAGGAGCAGATATGGGGTGTGGAAAGGGAAGAGCCAGGGAGATTTAATTCACTCTATTTTGGACACATTAAGTTTCAGAGGCCTGGGGGCTATTGTGATAGGAATGTGAAAAAGGGATATCCAAGTCTGAGGTTATGGGAATGCCCATGGTAGTAAATCATCAGTGTGGCTGGTAGCTGAAACCACCGGCAGAGAAAAGATTGTTTAAGGCTCTGGTTCTCAAAATGTGGTCCTAGACCGGCAGCATCAGCATCACCTAGAACTTGTTTCTCTTTATGCAGATTCTGGGGCCCCATCCCAGGCCTGTCAAATCAGAATTTCTGGGGTTGGGACCCAGCCATCTAGGTGATTGCACATACAGTGAAGTTTGAGAAGCAGAGGCTTAAGGAAAGTGGAGCCTGCGAACAGTTACAGAAAGGGGGAGCCCATGCAAAATTTTTAAAAATGTGGACAGCGGGATAGGAAAAGAAACCGAAGGGGATGTGGTGCTATTTAAAGAGAGGGGAGTATTTTGAGAAGGACGAATGGTCAGTAATGTTGAACGCTGCAGAGGCCAGGTAGGAAGAAGCCTATATGACCTGCCCATCGTATCTGACAGTTAATAGACTCTTAGAGATTTGGCTGGAGCATTTTCAGAGTGCGCCACATGGAGGCCAGTTTACAGAGGGTTGTTAATGGAATGGGGTGTGAGGAAGTGGAGATAAGGAGCTTACTTTTTTGACAAGCTCAGCTGGGAAGGAAAAAAGGGAAAGGAGGAGGAGAAAGACCAGGGGAACTTTAGGCTGAAGGAGAGGTGTCTTTGTAAGATGTAAAAGCCTTGGGTTTGTTCACGGACCCATGAGAAAGAGCCAGAGAAGGTCAGAGGCCGGAGGAACAGAGGCCACAGAGCCGTCTCGCCCTGGACCTTGCATTGACCTCCTAACTGGTTTCTCCTTCCCCTTCCCCTTCCCCTCTTGGCCCCAATTTAAACGTTTACTCAAATGTTTCCTTCCTCAAGTTGTTCGACAGCACCAGCATCACCTAATGTCAGACATAGCCCAGATTTAATGTCTTGTGTCAGACATAGAACTGTCCCTGTATCCTCCACAAACCCTCCTGTCCTGAACTTGTCTGGTCCTTGGGGCTCCCTGTCGCTCTATCCACTTTTATCCCCTGCCTGTGTCAGGCACTCAGATTGTAGAATTTCTTTTAATGATCCTTAAAGACCCATTTTCTCTGTGAAACTTCCCCTTCTACCCTAGGCAGCATTAGTTAGGTCTTCCAGCCTTGAGTCCCTGTGCATACATCCTTCCACGGTACATCTCACGCTGCATTGCAACTCTGTCTTCATGTATCTGTCCCGTGGACTGTGAACACAATGGACCCCCCCTTATTTTTGACTCTGCTGCCCCACACAGTGTCTGCCCATAACAGATGGTCACTGGATGTTTATGGACTGGATGAATGAATACATTTATGAAGGGCCGTTTGCTCAGTGTCAGCACCGGAGGCTCACTCATTCATCTGCATTATTTGCCTGACTCAAGTCTCCATATTTCTCTGAACACAGAGAAGAAATTTTGCACAACTACACTTTTCTTTCTAGGATGAAGGGTTTCCTAAGGTGTGGGCTTCCTTCCTCAAGCTAGAGTTTCCTGTTGTCCAAGTCACTTGCCAGTGGTATGTGAGGACCTTTCCAAAGCTGCATTGCCCTATCATCTGGTCACTGAGTTTAATGGCATTTGGTAGCTTGGGATAGTTTCTAAGGAAGTCTAGGTCAAATCTTGACACTCAAGTGGCTACCACTAAGAGACCATAAAGCTGGGCATTTTAATCAGGCACCAGGGCAGTCTGGCTCCCTGCTGTAGGGCTCCCAAACTCTCACCAGTCAGGCAGCCCTCAGTAGATCCACACAACTGTGAAATTCCAGAATCCCATTGCCTAGCACACCAGGCCCCTCAAGTGCCAATTTCAAAGCCAGACACCATTATTAAACACTCAAAATGAAAGTCTTGTCAGTTAGGAGATTCCCAGCATCTTCATTTCCCTCCTGCTACTAGATGATCAGCAGGAGGAGAACATGCCTGGATAACACTATGAGTCCACACACACACACACACACGCACACGCACACACATACAAGTGATTGCACATTTAAAGATTAAAAGGATCGGTCTATTTGTTCTTCTACTAGAACTCTTATATCTTTGTTTTCATTCAGCATCAGTGTAGACAGAGGCATTTTATTCTTTCATGGCAAAAATAATCTTAGGTTTTAGAAAAGAATCTATGACGTTGCATACACTATTTTTAAAATGTTTTCTTTGGGGTCACTTTTAGTACAGGTGGTAAGAATGTGTTTCCAAGAATGATCTGAAGATATTAAGAAATGAATCTTTTTCATTGAAAATTAGTTAGGGGACGCCTGGGTGGCTCAGTCAGTTAAGGGTCTGACGTGGGCTCAGGACATGATCTCATGGTTCTGGAGTTTGAGCCCTGCAGCGGGCTCTGTGCTGACAGCTCAGAGCCTGGAGCCTGCTTCAGATTCTGTGTCTCCTTCTCTGCCCCTCCCCCCCCTCAAAAATAAACATTAAAAACATAACAATAAAATTTTAAGAAAGAAAATTAGGAATCTATAATTTTTTAAGTTTTCTTCTTCACTACTGAAATCTCTAGTAAAAAAGTACAGAGCACTCACTCCAACTTTATAATAAAGACAGCCCAATAATCATTTTCAACGTGCTGGACTCGGTATATTTTCAAAGTATACACGGGCCTAGAATTAGCACATCATTTGAAGAGTCCATTACAACTAACTTTTCTCCATCTATGATGTTGAAGAAGTGATCAGAAGAAACTTTTCCACCTATAAAGTGTCAGCTTTGTTCACTACTTTAAAGAATTTTCAAGCTTATAAGGCATTGCTTTTTCATCAAGGAAAAAATAGATTATACATCGTTCAGGAAACAGAAAAAAAATTATAAGGAGATTTTGCCTATTGAATGTAATGGATTGTCAGGAACCCTTGACATTATTCTACAGGCGAGGCCACATAAAATCAATACATCTTAGGCAAGGTTTAATTTATTTGTAGGCTCTTACAACAAATGACTTACCTTTTTTGTTTGCCGTTTTTCTTTTTCACTTTTGCACTCATGAGTAGCTACGGTTTTTAGCTGTCTCATTATTAAGCACAAAACAAGATGATCATGTCATTATTACCGTATATTTTTTAAGGAGAATGATTGCGAAGCAGGAAGAAAACATCCAAGAATCTAGGAGTTGGGCTGAACGTGATGGGTGTAAAATACTACCTTCTGCCCACTTTCCTAAAGAGGCGGAACCTGTTCCACCAAGGAAATGGGCTGGACCCCAGATCAGACACTGGTTTTTTTCATGCAAGAGTCTCCTGAGAAGAGATTCTCCCATGTTGTGAGTTTCTGTAGGATTGCTGGCTTAGCTGGAAGGAGGATGCTTTAAAAGGTACTCTTTATAAAAGGAAGGACCAGGGATTAAGGGGACTTAGTTTTGATCATTTGGATTCTATGTCAGTGATGTGACCATAGTGAAAAGTATTGGATGTTTTAGCATAACAAACTCTAGTGAGTATATGCATTCAGTCTAATAAAAATGTTCTTTTTATATTACCTATTTTGGAAATTTTTATTTTGGCGATTAGTTTTAAAGACAACTAAAACTATTTTATGCCCAGGGTCAAACAGATCCAATGGGCCGCCAGTTCTCCACTTGCTTCTTCCAAACCACGCTCTTTGTAAGCATGTGGGTATAGGTGGGGTACCCTAGAGTCAGCAATAAGCTGGATTTGAAGCCATTTCTTCTAACTTACTATCTACGTGACAGTGGATAGGCTCTGAACATCTCTCCGCTTAGTCTCCTCATCATGGAGGAGAAAATGGAGAAAATAATATTGCCAGCCGTGTAGTCCTGTTCATCGGGTTAAACTTCCACTGTAGAGTACATGTTACATACGTGCAAAGCGTGGTAAACACTAAGTGCTCGACAGATATTAACTATTATTATTTTTCACTGCACATGAGAACTCTGCCATTGGTAGGTGCCACACCAGTGTGACTCCTTGGGTGAAGGCTTTCAGCCCAGAGCTAGAAGTGTCCAGCCTCCAATGAGGAAGTCGAAGCTGTGTAACTGTTAGAGCAAGCATTTCAAAGCAATTCTTTACAGTGGTAATGGATGTGGCAAATGTGTGGATTTTGTTAGGATTTCTTCTGACAGCCATGAACACAGATATATTTTAAAGTAATGTAACTGTCCTAAATCTCGAGCAGGGAATACAATGACTTTTAGTATTATTTTTCACTCCTCCAATGACACTGTAGAAGTTCTATTTGATAAATTCCTTAGAAGTTATTTGACTCAGAAAAGACCCCGTACCATTTAACCTTGGTTTTGTTCTACTCAGACCTGTGTCCAAGGCCCATCTAATGTCATACATCACAAAGGTGAATACGCCAAAGCCTTCCCAGAGCATGATTCCCTAGGACCACTTGTTAGGGAAAACCACCTTAGAGTGAGGCCGTTGAAACATTGGTGGCTATTACCACTCCAGGTTTCAGACAGACTCCTTCGAACCCGTCTCTCCTCTGCAGCAAATAGTGGAAGAGAAAAAGCCCAGTGCATTAAGAAATCAGCAACAGTGGGTAAATGTGCATACTCCTCATTGTCCTGGCCAATCTCGAGAAATGTAAGTTGGAGAGAAATATAAAATAGCAAGGATTTGTGCTACTCTTAAAAACTATTAGTTCTGCTTTATATTCATGATGACTGATACCGCCAAGTGTGAGATAATCTGAAAAAATTGCCAATTATTTTAATGAAAAGGAAAGTTATAAATCACTTAGCTTCTCTTGGAACTTGAAGGACTGGTTTACTAGTTTATATCACATGGCTCTTAGGACAGAGTTCACGCTAAAGACAACGATGGCACATTTAAGGGTCAGAAATGATATATTCTCCTCTTGGTTCCTGTTTAAGAATATGACCTTTTCTTTCTGAGTCCAGCTATCCCCAAACT
Source organism: Lynx canadensis (assembly GCF_007474595.2). Lineage (NCBI taxonomy): Eukaryota > Metazoa > Chordata > Mammalia > Carnivora > Felidae > Lynx > Lynx canadensis. The sequence goes on from NC_044308.2 coordinate 83,075,583, forward strand.
AAATTGCCCTGCCACAACATACTCTTCCACCACTAGACCAGTGTTGGAACAAGAATATAAAGCTTCTTGGGGCACCTGGGGGCTCAGTTGGTTAAGTGTCTGACTTTGGCTCAGGTCATGATCTCACAGTCTGTGAGTAGGAGCTCCGTGTCGGGCTCTGTGCTGACAGCTCAGAGCCTGGATCCTGCTTCGGATTCTGTGTCTTCCTCTCTCTCTGCCCTTCCCTGTTCATGCTCTCTCTCTCTCTCTCTCAAAAATAGATAAGCAAAAAAAATTTTTTTTAATTTTTTTTAAAATTTACATCCAAGTTAGTTAGAATATAGTGCAACAATGATTTCAGGAAAGAAATTTTTAATTAAAAAATATTTAAAGCTTCTTATGTCAATAATTATCCTTTTAAAATCTGCTCTTTTACATGGTCTTCAAAAACAGCTGCAAAATAAGCATTTTTAAAAGTAGAAATGATACCTGACTTGATCATGTTTCTTGAACTTAGTGACAAAATGTAAACTGAGGCAGAGGCCTCACCATCGCTGGCTCTGTGTTCCTTCCCCTATATTCTCTCACTGCTTATTATATTCTCACATTACCACTGTAATGTTTACAAACATGACTCTTGTTTGATGCCCCATCCCTGCTCCCCAGAGTAGAGAGTATCAGTTGAACTTGTCTCAGGCAAAGGAAATTTAATAAACACTAAGTGTAAATCTCATAGTCCCTA